>NC_134398.1:145624664-145924664 GCF_050003625.1 Haematobia irritans | reverse complement strand
TGACTGAAAACAAAAAATCTAATGTTTAAATATTAATATTAAAAATAATTTCATCTCTACATTATCTCAAGAAAAATAAATAAAATGCTTGACATGTAATTGTGCGTAAATTTTTTATCACAAAATCTACAGACAATAATAAGGAGGCATTTGTAACAAATTTTACCATATGAAATGTTGTTGTTATTTGTTAAATAAATACCTGTTTTCTCATTTAAAAAAGTAAGTAAAGTGAAAATATTTATTTAAAAATGGTACCGAGAGGGGAATAGGCAGTACTATATAACATAAAGATTAATATCCTCTGGAAAAAAATATATAAATATTTAAATTAAACAAAAAAACACAACACAACCTACAATCAGACAATTCTCAAATGCATAAACATATTTTTCGAGCAAGAGAAGAATAAAATCAGGTTTTTCAAATATTTGGTACATGACAATTTGCAAATATGTCACACAATGAGTTGTGAATATTTTGCTCGATTTGTTTCTTGGTTTACTGTTTTTGTGTGACAACAATGTATAATTCTTTTGTCACCATCATCCCATCATCTAGTGATTCAAGATGAGAGTTGAATATCCTTACACTTAATGCATTGCATTTTAGTGACAGTTGATGTGAAATTGTTGCAAAGATTTCTGCAATGGTTAAAGAGGTCAAGCTGATATATGTTATCAACCAATCTTATCGTTTCATTTTTAATTTTTAATTAAAAATACACACAAAAATAATAAATAATTTCTTTTTAATTTTTTTTTTGCGATTTTAGAAAAGTTTAACATTTTTGTCTAAAACAAATATATCATAATTTTGTTTTGTCTTAATACAATGTATTGGAGTTATTATGGCTCGAGTGTATAAGTTCAATATCCTAACATTGTGGTTGAATTAGAGTTAACACGATTTTTGGAATACCAAGGTGATATTTTTTTTATCACAATTGCTTATCATAGATTTTAAAGCATATGCGTTAGATTACAAACGCCTTAGAACAATGGGTTGATAAAATGGACGGTATGACAATTGACATAGAATCGAGTTTTTTTTTTTTTGCAAATATTATCAAAAAAAATTCAATTGGACAAATGTTTGTGATATTTTGTTTTCTTTGTAGTACAAAATAAAAATTTAAAAATTTTTCTGCATTAAAAAAGAGAAAAAATTAAAAGTTCACACTGTGTTTTTAAGGAAAAAGGAACATTTGTGTTAAAAAGAAAACAAAACATAATCTAAAATAAAAATAAATAACATTTAGTAGAAGTATTATTAAATATTATTTCCGGAAATGCAATCACGATAGCTTTTCTTGGCACATACTATATTTAAATAATATGTTTTTACATAACATAGGGGAACAAAATTGAACTTTTTTGTGTTGATTTTAAATTTATAGTAAATTTGTAGTAATTTTAGGTCGCTGAATCCAAATCTGCACTTGGAATAACTTGAAAATGGTTCAACATATTAAATTAAAAAAATATCAGCAAATCTCTAACAATATTTTCTTTAAGCTATGTTTACATTGTTTTCCAAGCAGTTTTAGAGATATCGTTCAAGTTTTGAAAAAAAATGGAAATCTTTAACAAAAAAAAATTTTTTTGTTCTATCAAAAATCCTAAAAAATCAAAAGGGGTTAAATATATTTCGAATAAAATGAGCTTTATTTCATTACAATCGGTGCACAATTTTTGTTTAATTTGTACGAAAATCGATTTATAACAATTCAGTAAATCGTGAACAAAATCAAAAGTTGAAATAAATCTCATTTTATTCGAAATATATTTAAATAACTTTTTCATGACCAAAACTGTGATATTTGTCCCATTTTGAGTTTTTAGGAATTTTTATAGGACAAAATTTTTTTTGAAATTCTGAGTCGATCTGAGCATGTCCGTGGGTCCGTCCGTCCGTCTGTTGAAATCACGCTGACTTCCGAACGAAACAAGCTATCGACTTGAAACTTGGCACAAGTAGTTGTTATCGATGTAGGTCAGATGGTATTGAAAATGGGCCATATCGGTCCACTTTTACGTATAGCCCCCATATAAAGGGACCCTCAGATTTGGCTTGTGGAGCCTCTAACAGAAGCATATTTCATCCGATCTGGCTGAAATTTGGTATATGGTGTTGGTATATGGTCTCTAAACACCATGCAAAAATTGGTCCACATCGGTCCATAATTATATATAGCCCCCATATAAACCGATCCCCAGATTTGGCTTGCGGAGCCTAAAAGAGAAGCAAATGTCATCCGATCCGGCTGAAATTTGGTACACGGTGTTAGTATATGGTCTCTAACAATCATGCAAAAATTGGTCCATATCGGTCCATAATTATATATAGCCCCCATATAAACGGACCCCCAAATTAGGCTTGCGAGGCCTCTAAGAGAAGCAAATTTCATCCGATCCGGCTGAAATTTGGTACATAATGTTGGTATATGGTCTCTAACAACCATGCAAAAATTGGTCCATATCGGTCCATAATTATATATAGCTCCCATATTAACCGATCTCCCGATTGGGCTTGCGGAGCCTCTAAGAGAAGCAAATTTCATCCGATCCGGCTGAAATTTGGTACATGGTGTTAGTATATGGTCTCTAACAACCATGCAAAAATTGGTCCATATCGGTCCATAATTATATATAGCCCCCATATAAACCGATCACCAGATTTGACCTCCGGAGCCTCTTAGAAGACCAAAATTCATCTGATTCAGTTGAAATTTGGTACGTGATGTTACGTGATGTTATAGACCGATCCCCAGATTTGACCTCCGGAGCACCTTGGAAAAGCAAAATTCTTCCCATTCGGTTGAAATTTGGTACGTGATGTTAGTATAGGGTATCCAACAACCATGCAGGAATTGGTTCCTATCAGTCCATAATAATATATAGCTCCCAAATAAACCGATCCCCAGATTTGACTTCCGGTGCCTTTTGGAGAAGCAAAATTCATCCGATCTGGTTGAAATTTGGTACGTGGTGGTAGCATATGATATTTAACAACTATGTGAGTTGAAATTTGTGGATGAGTCTTTCGTAGAAGTTTCTACGCAATCCATGGTGGAGGGTATATAAGATTCGGCCTGGCCGAACTTACGGCCGTATATACTTGTTTTATTTAATATGGTGAACCGTTTTCAAAATATTCCAATATATGTAGCGGAAGTGTCTTAATTTTGAACATAACGGATATCTCGAAAAGTCGAGCTGATAGAATAAAAACCAAGTGCAAATTTGGATTCAGTGTCTCAAATAACCTTAAAAAAAACAATATTAAGTTCTTAATCACTGTTCCCCTCTGTAATTTATTCTACTATTTTATATTATATCAGATTTTGGTATTTATAACATAATTTATGGTAGGTTCATTCATATTTTTATAATAGAACAATTTATTTCAAGTAAAAATAAAGCACAAAATATTTTTGTAGTTATTATTTTTTATATCTAGTTATTATTTTTTATATAATTTAATGTTTTTTTGGCAAAAAAATTCAAAAATTATTTTTAACATGTATTTTCATCAATCACAATTTCAAATAATTTCTGAAATGCCAAAAAAAATTTTTTATCAAAATTTTCATCAAAATTTAATGTTTTGACATTAAAGCAAAACATTCGAATTATAACGAATTGCTAAATTTGTGTTTGGTGTTTGAAGTATTTTTTGACTAGACCACCATCATAATTCATTTGAATAGGCAATAGCAACCAACTACGACAATCCATAGAAAGACAAACAAATACAAAATCGATAACAAATTTATGGTTACAAAAAAAAAAAAACAAAATACAAGTAGCTTTGGTAGCCATAAAAATAATGTTTATATATATTTAAAAATGTAATTAAATGCCCAAAGGCATTGTGCAATTACTATTATAATAAACGCTCTCACCAAATACCCAGTCACAGTCACCTTAAACAGAAGCTCTCTAATAGGTTTAGATTATACTGCAATACAGTTGTTAGTTCTACACCTAAAGAAATAATATTGTGTTTAAGCTATTTAATGGCGGCAGGCATAAGAAGGAGGTACTAGAAAGCAATTGGGTCGTTTTTTTTTATTTTATTTTATTGTAGTCTATTAAGCATCTAAGGGGAGGAGTTAATAGTTTTAAATTATGCAAATTGTCGCTGTGGTTGTTATGTATTTGTATTAGGAATAGGAAATGTATAAAAAAATATAATAAAAAATTTTAAAAAATACTATATATTATTTTATTTTTTTATATATATAGTATATAAAAATATAACATAAAAAATTGTTCATACTACAAAAACAAATTAATTTGAAAAAAAAATACAAAACACGTCAATCTTTTCTTGGTTATAGCATAAAAGAAATAGTCCTGCAGACACAAATTCGTAGGATTCAATGAAGACATTCAAAGACTGAGTTACTATACAATAAAAAATACAAGTAATAACGTGAATCCGAGTTACATTCCAGTTGTCAACATTAAGTATTGATCATGGTCTAAACGTACATATTACGATAATATTACGGATAATGGCACTGGGCCTCTGGCATGTTACTACAACCATTCTTTTGTACTCCTTAGAAGAAGAAGTAAATAAAAATAAAGAAAGAAAGAAATAAGAAGTAGTTGCAAACAACGATAATGTTGACAGCTGAGAGGATATTAACTGATATGGCAATGGTATACAAATAAATACTGCATTGAAAAAAGTCTTGAGATTTTAGAAAATAGTTCATCAAATGACGCCTTTGCGTATCTCAGACGAACTTAGTAAGTCATGAAATGGAGAACTTCTCTCTGATCAATGAGTGTTGCAAGTGTTCAATCAAAATAATGTTATTCTTACTATTATAAATTATATAATAAAATTTTTGGGAATAAATAGAACTATATTTTCAAGACAACAAATATTTTTTTGATTAAAAGAAAAAACCCAACAATAAAAAAACAAAACGAATGAAAAAAACAGATATATACGGCCGTAAGTTCGGCCAGGACGAATCTTATGTTCCCTCCACCATGGATTGCATAGAAACTTCTACTAAAGACTGTCATCCACAATCGAATTACATGGGTTGCGGTAACACATGCCGATGGCAAGGTATCTTAAATCTTCTTAGCTCCGTGTTCTCAATTGTAAGTTAGTCCATACGGGGTATATATTAAACAAAAAAGGCCGATTAAATACGTAAATAATTCAGTTTGACAAAATTTGCTATGGAAATAAAATTTTGATAAAATTTTCTATAGATATAAAATTTGGACAAAATTTTCTATAGAAATAAAATTTTGACAAAATTTTCTATAGAAATAAAATCTTGACAAAATTTTGTATAGTAATAAAATTTTGGTAGATTATTTTTGGGAATCGGCTATATATAACTATAGACCGATATGTACCAGTGTACCAAATTTCACGACGTATCAAATTTTAACCGGATCAGATGAATTTTGCTCTTCCAAGGGGCTCCGGAGGTCAAATCTGGGGATCGGTTTATATGGGGGCTACATATAATTATGCACCGATATGGTATATGGTATCTGACAACCTGCATGGTTGTCAGATACCATATACTGACACCACGTACCAAATTTCAACCGAATCGGATAAAATTTGCTTCTGTTAGTGGCTCCGCAAGCCAAATCGGGGGATCGGTTTATATGGGGGCTATATATAATTATAGACCGATTTGGACCAATTTTTGCATGGTTGTGAGAGACCATATAGTAACACCATGTACCAAATTTCAACCGGACTGGATAAATTTTGCTCCTCCAAGAGGCTCCGCAAGCCAAATCTGAGCGTCGGTTTATATGGGGGCTATACGTAAAAGTGGTCCGATATGGCCCATTTGCAATACCATCCGACCTACATCAATAACAACTACTTGTGCCAAGTTTTAAGTCGATAGCTTGTTTCATTCGGAAGTTAGCGTGATTTCAACAGACGGACATGTTTAGATCGACTCAGAATTTCACTTTATGGGGTCTTAGAGCAATATTTCGATGTGTTACAAACGGAATGACAAAGTTAATATACCCCCCATCGTATGGTGGAGGGTATAAAAAAAATATTTTTTAGCTAAATATATATTGATATGTCATAAAAAAGTTTAATCAACCTTATGTATTAAAATTATTGTGGATAAATATAAAACTATTTTCAAAGCAAAAAATATTTTTTTATCAAATATCTTTATTAGTCCGGAAAAAACAAATGTTTTTATAACAAAAATAAGCGGTTTTATAACCAAAATTTTATTTTTACTTTTATAAATTATTGGGGATAAATAAAAAAAAAATATTTTCAAGAAAAAAACCTATATTTTAGTCAAATATATTTATTTGTCAAAGAAATTCAAAAATTTTCTTAATTACTATTATAAATTATATATTAAAATTGTATTCAAGAAAAAAATAGTTTTTTTTTTTGTCAGGCAAAAACAAATTTGTTTATGACTTAAATGTTTTTACCACCAAAATTTGAATCTTACTCTTATAAATTATATATTAAAATTATTATGGATAAATAGAAAAATATTTTAATGACCAACAATTTTTTATGGATAAATAGAAAAATATTTCCAAGACCAAACAATATTTTTTAGCTAAATATATTTATTTGTCGTAATATAAAATGTGTATGGCAAAAAAAAAAATACTTTTAACATCAATATGTTATTCTTACTATTACAACCCAGCAAAAAAATGGAAGTTCTTCTAAAGGAACAACTTTAAAAGCACTTCCAAAAATGCCCTCCTAAAGATGTTCTTTAGTTTAACTACAGAGGAAGTTCTTTTAAAGCAATTTTTTATAACTCGACTTTTTTATATTTTTAATGGGTAGTTTTAACTTTTTTTGTTTCAAATAAGTTAAAAACTGAGTAAGAGTTAATAAAATGGTACAAAATTATTTGTCGAAAAAAATGCAATATATGCTACATTCAAGAAAAATTTTGCAAATTTTTGTAATTTTTTTTAGTCAAGCGTTTCTGACAAGCGTTGAAAATCATAAATAATTAAATAAATTATTTAATTATAAAATGTCACAAAATTTTTTAATTCACATCCAAAACACTGAAATCGTATCACACCTTAAGAAGTGATGCAAATTCAGTGCAACAGCTGTTAAAATGGTGGACATCCGTCCTATGACAAGCCCATGTTAAATTCATCGCTTTTGCACCAATTTTGCCCCACTTCCCGATCCAATAACAAAATTTTCACTGCTTTTTTGGCGACGCTTTTTTTGCTGGGAAATTACATACTAAAATTACTGGGATACAAAAAATTTATGTTTTAGTCAAATATCTTTATTTGTCAGGAAAAAAAACAAAAATTTTTATGACAAAAATAAATGTTTTTACCACCAAAATTTTATTCTTACTTTTATAAATTATATATTAAAATTATTATGGATAAATAGAAAAATATTTTAATGACCAAAAATATTTTTATTTTAATTTTATTTTTCAATTCACAACCAAAATTTTTTAATTCACATCCAAAACACTGAAATCGGATCACACCCTAAGAAGTGATGCAAATTCAGTGCAACAGCTGTTGAAATGGTTGTCCCGTCCTATGACAAGCCCATGTTAAATGCATCGCTTTTGCACCAATTTTGCCCCACTTCCGGATCCAACAACAACATTTTCACTGCTTTTTTGGCGACGCTTTTTTTGCTGGGAAATTACATACTAAAATTATTGGGATGCAAACAATTTATGTTTTAGTCAAATATCTTTATTTGTCAGGAAAAAAACAAACATTTTTATGACAAAAATAAATGTTTTTACCAAAATTTTATTCTTACTTTTATAAATTATATATTAAAATTATTATGGATAAATAGAAAAATATTATGACCAAAAATATTTTTATTTTAATTTTAGAGTACGACAAATAAAATTTGTTTGGCAGAAATAAATACGTTTACCACCAACATATATTGTTATTACAATTATAAATTACATATTAAAATATCTTCATCTGTCAGACAAAAGCAAAACTGTTTTGTATTATTAATTTTATAAATTATATTAAATTTATAACAAATACTAGAATAGTTATTTATTATTAAAAAAAAAACTATTTTCAAGACAAAAAAAATAATTTTAGTCAAATATTTTTTTCCGGCAAAAACATTTATGACAAAATTGTATTCTTATTTTTGTAAACTATATTATATTTTTAAAATCAAACAATTATTATTTATGATTATAAAAAATATAATAGACAAAAAATATTTTTAGTCAAATGTAGTTGTTTTTCAGGAAAAAACAAAATTTGTATGACAAAATATTATTTTTTTTACTTTTTTTTTGTCAGAATAAAAATTTATAAAGAATATTTATTATGACAAAAAAATATTTTTATGATTTTAAATTTACAAAAAATATTTATTTATTATTATAGAAATATATTTTGAAGACAAAACCTATTTCTTAACCAAATAAACCAAACAATTATGACAAAAATTTGCATTTTGCCATTAAAATTTAATTTAATTTAATTTCATGTACTGTAATACATTAAAAATTTTGTCTAGCAAAATTTTCTAATTATTCTTTTCCCATACGAAACTCCAAAAAAATAACACAAATACCTTCCAAAAAGATAAACCTATTTTGTATAGTGTTTATTTAGAATTTTAATTTTCTTAATAAACAAATGCAAAGAAGAAAAAACTCGTACTCAACATTTTCTGACCTATTTGTTGACATAGGTGTTCATATGAAAATATAAGTTAAGAATAAATAATTTAAATGAATCTTTTAGACAATATTATTCAAAGTAATTTCAAAATAAATATGCTACCGAATTCTCAGTTCTCAGCTAAGCGATTATTTTATCTTTTCTGAAGAAACAAAAAAGATTTACTCGCTTTTCTGCTACCGGTGATGCTTAATGGTGGCGCTCCAATTTTTTTATTTCTTCTATAAAATATTCTATTTGTTCAAAGCAAATAGATTCTGTTGATAGTTCTAAATGCATATCTGTGCATACGTATGATGCCATATAGATAGGAAGGTTATATGTTTATTTGTGTATATTCTTAGAAGAGATTCTAAATGATGACAACATAAATCCCTTACCGAAAAATTAGATTTTAAAGGTGCTTAATTCTTTTTTAAAGTGGGCAAATGAGCGTCAGTAACTACATAAACATTTGTATTAAAATGAGAGATAAAACTAAAGAAATGTTTGAAGAAGATTAACATAATAGGTTTTTAGCTTCTGATTTGACCTTATTTGGTTTAGTGGAGAAATGGGTATTAATGTGAATTTTGAAGACGTGCGAGATAGCTGAGACAGTAGGGATTTGGAGAAGATATCACGGGTCCATCAAGCATATACGGTCGAAAGTTCGGCCAGGCTGAATCTTATGCACCCTCCACCATTGATTGCGTACAAAGTTCCACTGAAGACTGTGCAATATATATAAAATAATAATTGCTACATAGTTTATAAGAAGGGACCGACTAAAGTGGTTTGTTTTCTTCAAATAAAGTTTGTTTAAATCAGCTTTCTGTGTGCTCAACAATGTGGTCATAAATAGATTTGTTTGTATGGGTTGGGTGATAATTTTGCATTGATAACAGTAAGAGCTATATGGCCTTGTGCATAGTGCCTTTGTTTACAAACTGGATGAAAGGTAAATTTTGTACCACGTATACACCACGTATGAAATTAGCATTTTTTTCATGTGGCACCCATTTTCCAGACTTTTGGATTTTTTCCATAGCATTTAAACGATCAGAAATTGTTTGTTGTGCAACATTTAACATTGCTGTCATTTGCCTTTGACTCAAAGTGTCATCACCATTCAATTCGGCGTCTTCAAACTATTTTGGTGGTCTTCCACGTTCTTCATTTCTCATATCAAAATCATTATTTCTGAAATTTTGAAACCATCGTGCAAATGATGTTCTTCGTGCAATGTTGCTTCTGATAGAGCATGATCACCATATTCATCGAAAAGCATTCGATGCGACTCTGCACTAGGGTTTCCAGATGGACTAGAATGAGTTGGAATTTCCAGATTTTCTATGTCATGTCCAGTTACAAGCTATTCAATAATATTTCCAGCTAAATATACTTTTGAAATAATATTTCAATAGAAAAGACTATACGTTTAGTTATGTATCTTTTTCATTCCCAATAAGGTGATTTTTGAGTGTTAATTACTTTTAACCAGTACTCAATTACACCCAGAGAGAGAAAGCGTAGTAACTTAAAATTTTTAAATTTTCACTTTTCATTAAAAAACTGTAAAATTCTCCCATTTTTTACTATTATTTCATTAAAAAAATGTTGTTATGTTTCATTTCTTGTCTTCAGAGTTAATACTTTTTTATTACAGGTTTTTTGTCTCTACTGAAAAATTAAATGAATTTTGAGTTAGTACCCTTTTGTTTAATAGGTGCAATATGTATTATCTATAAGAACCCAGCAAAAAAATTTGGAAGTTCTTCCAAAGGCACAACTTTAAAAGCACTTCCAGAAGATGCACTCCCAATGATGTTCTTTATTTTAATTACCCAGGAAGTTCTTTTAATTAATTTTTTTTAACTTGTTTTCATACTTTTAATGGGTAATTTTAATTTTTTTTTTTGTTTCAAATAGGTTAAAACCAGAGTAAGAATTCTTAAGATGGTAGAAATCATTTAAATTTTGTCGAAAAAAATGCTAAATCCAATTGAAAAGATTATGAATTTTTGAAAATATTTGAGGTCAAACGTTTCCGACATGCGTTAAAATCCATTAAAAATTTTAAAAAATTATAAAAATTATTTATTTGACAAAGTATCACAGAATTTTTTAATTTACATCCAAAATATTGAATTTGGATCACACCTAAAAAAGTGATGCAAATTCAGTGCAACGGCTGTAGAAATGGAGGACTTTCGTCCTATGACAAGCCCATGTTAAATTCATCGCTTCTGCGTCAATTTTGCACCACTACCGTATCCAAAAAGAACATTTTCATTACTTTTTTTGCTGGGAACTGCATTAAACCGTCCGTCCGTCCGTCCGTCTGTTTCAATCACGCTAACTTCCCAACGAAACAAGCTATCGACTTGAAACTTGGCATAAGTAGTTGTTATTGATGTAGGTCGGATGGTATTGCAAATGGGCCATATCGGACCACTTTTACGTATAGCCCCCATATAAACCAATCCCCAGATTTGGCTTGCGGAGCCTCTAAGCGAAGCAAATTTCATCCGATCCGGCTGAAATTTGGTACATGGTGTTGGTATATGGTCTCTAACATCCATGACAAAATTGGTCCATATCGGTCAATAATTATATAAAGCCCTTATATAAATCGATCACCAGATTTGACCTCCGGAGCCTTTTGGAGGAGAAAAATTCATCAGATCCGGTTGAAACGGTTGAAAACAACCATGCAAAAATTGGTCCATATCGGTTCATAATTACATATAGCCCCCATATAAACCGATCCCCATATTTGACCTCCGGAGCCTCTTGAAGGAATAAAATTCATCCGATTCGATTGAAATTTGGTACGTGATGTTAGTATGTGGTCTCTAACAACCATGCAAAAATTGGTCCATATCGGTCCATAATTATATATAGCCCCCATATAAATCGATCCCCATATTTGACCTCCGGAACCTCTTGGAGGAGCAAAATTCATCCGATTCGATTGAAATTTGGTACATTGTGCTAGTGTATGGCCGATAACAACCATGCCAAAATTGGTCCGTATCGATCTATATTATATATAGCCCGATCCCCAATCACAGAAAAATCACGATTGCCACTCGAGCCAAAAATAATCTACCAAAATTTTATTGTCATAGAAAATTATGTCAAAATTTTATATGTCTATAGACCATTTGGTCAAAATTTTATTTCTATAGAAAATTTTGTCCGAATTTTATTTCTGTAGAAAATATTATCAAAATGTTATTTCTACAGAAAATTTATGAAGCATTTCATTGTTGGAGAGGAATATTTTGCACAATCTTCCAAAACATCAAGAATTCTACCAATCTACTAAAGAGTACAAAATCTGCCATTTTTGGTAGACTCGTGTTCATAATTGTATATAAAGCCCCATATAAAGCGACCCCATATTTCTATAATTACATATATTCTGGCTCTGTAATTACAGCACAAAAGTTCATATCGGTTCGAATTATTTCTTCCCTATATATACCGGTCAAGAACTGAATATATACGTATTTAATCGACCTTAGTTTTGTCTACTATATATCCCGCATGGACTAACTTACATTTTAGAAGATGATATTAAGAAGTTTTAAGATGCCTTGCCATCGGCCGCAACCCAAGTAATTTAATTGTTAGGCTAGGTTAGGTGGCAGCCCCATGTATCAGACTCACTTAGACTATTCAGTCAATTGTGATACCACATTGGTGAACTTCTCTCTTATTACTGAGTGCTGCCCGATTCCATGTTAAGCTCAATGACAAGGGACCTCCTTTTTATAGCCGAGTCCGAACGGCGTTCCACATTGCAGTGAAATCACTTAGAGAAGCTTTGAAACCCTCAGAAATGTCACTAGCATTACTGAGGTGGGATAATCCACCGCTGAAAAACTTTTCGGTGTTCGATCGAAGCAGGAATCGAACCCACGACCTTGTGTATGCTAACAATTGCACCACGGTGGCTCCCAATTTAATTGTGGATGACCGTCTTTTGTAGAAGATTCTGTCTGGCAGAACTTACGGCCGTATATACGTGTTTTCTTTGTTTTTATGAGTGCAACACCTTTTTGTACCAAGTTTCATGTCATTAGTTTGTTTCGTTCGGAAGTTAGCATGATTTCAACGGATGGACAGACAGATATCGCTCGATAGACTCATAAATTCACCACGACCCAGAATATGCTTTACGGGACCTGAGACTAATATGTCGATGTGTTACAAACAGAATGACAATTTTAGTATACCCACATTCCTATGATGGAAGGTGTAATAATATCATAAAGATCTAGGATCTGTTGCAAATTTATGACACATTAATAGGTAATTTCAAGAATTTAATTTATATATTTAATTTTGAATTAAATCCTTATAACTTTTTCACATTGAACTCAATTCGCAGAGCTCGAAAAAGTCGTAAATATCAAAAAAAAAAAAAACAAATTTCTTTAATAATATATTCGAAGTACTGTAATACAATGTAAAATTTTACAAAAGCCATTTCTGATCTTGCAAAATATACATATAAGAAAACTTTAACACTTTGTTTGTTTTTTTCTCTTCTTCAAACTAATAAGGTGTTATCCGAACACAAAAACCCCATAAGTATTAATTGAGCAGAACGAAATCTACTAAACTTGGGTACTCATTCATTTGCACTGCATGATACTTCACAGGCTTAGACGATTACAACAAACTGGATACTACTGTAGTCCGGTAGTCAGAGTAATAATTTTCAATTGTTATTGTTGTTATTATTTAAAATAGTAGAAGTTGGGGAGGAAAAAAAAAATAAACTAATTATAAAATTACTTTGTTTTTGTTTTTTTTTTATTTTTCAATTTATAGTTTTACATCTCTTATTAAATATTATTAGAAGAAGCTTTAAGCAAATCTTGATAATAGTCACATAAATATATCTTGGATACAACAAACTCTGTGGGAGATCTGTGGTATAGAGTTGGCATTAAAAGAAAACAGAAGAGAATATTGAAATTTTAAAATTTATCAGGTATTGTGTATTTTGTTATTGTCTCTCTGTCCGTCCATCTGTATCTCTATTTTAAACTCGATATACTTTGTCTGTCCATCTTTCTGTCTATCTATCTATATTTTGTGCTAAATACATTTTGTCCAATAGATTACCAGCTTTGTCTTCGATTTTTTTTCATTTTTTTCACATTGCTTAAAGCAATTATTCATCATTTGTACAAATTGAGCTTGAATTTATTTAAAGGGTACTTCTGTATTGGCGTTGAAACTATTCATAAGTCATCATTAGTTTTTTCTATGTACTGCTCCATTGTATTTAAGTTGAAATCCAATTTGTTTTTGTTTGGAATTTCTTTATGTTCGTAGTTTCTTGTTTACGATTCAAAATAATTTTCTTTAATTTTCCTCTAGTTTCAAACAGAGGTGGCAAATAAATGTCTTATTAACACGCTAAATTAATTTAGGCATGGGATTTCAATTATTTTATATCGACATAGAGTTGGAATTAAACAAAGATATTTTGCATTCACTTGCTATTGAATTGGGATAATTGACAGTGGGATAATTGATGTGTGTCTATAGGAATTATGAAGATATGTGATGTACCCAACAAAATTCGAGTATAGATAGATACTTTGTTTGGGGCAAAATCCCTACCATTGAATCATGCCAGGGGAGATGTGAACGGTAGTCACAATTAACTAAACATAGATCTAGTGGCCTCGCAGAATGCGAAGATTGTCTCATCGGTCGAATATCCCTTTTTCTAGGATTTCCAAAAACTGATCAATATTTGCTACTTATAGAAAAACTATGCTACATCGTTTTAATGGGGATTATTTGAAGCTGAACAGAAAAGAAAACAGTCCGATTACGGCGAATATAATGCACCAGCTCAACCCTCGGAATGCCATTATTCGGCTAATCGATTTTTTACCACAACAAACATCGCTTTTTGTAATCCTTAAAATCAACTAATTGAATTTTTGCAAATCGAGTCAAAATTGATTAATCGACTTTTGATGTTAAAATCTAATTTAAATTAATTTAAAATTTTAGAAAAAGATTTGTAACCACAAAAATCTAAAATTAAAGGAGAATATGGAGTACACAAAAAAACATTCTTATTCAATAACGAAATTAATTAATCCAATAAAGAATCCAATTGAAATGTCTTCAATCACAGAAATGATACACAGAAAAAAATATCACCAAAATATTTCCAATTAAAAGTTAATTGAAGTTGAAAATGTTTTCAATTAATAAATTAATTCATACAATTAACTTTTTAATCAACGTAAAAACATTAAGTTAATTAAGTACATGATTGAAAATTTTAAAATTTTTAATTAAAAAATTAATTGATACAATTAACTTTTTAATCAAGGTAGAAACATTAAGTTAATTAAGTAAATTATTAAAAATTTTAAAATTGTAATTAAAAAATTAATTGATACAATTAACTTTTTAATAAAATTCGAAAGACTAAGTCAGTTAAAAAAGTGATTAACTTTTTTATACCCTCCACCATAGGATGGGAGGTACATTAACTTTGTCATTCCGTTTGTAACACATCGAAATATTGCTCTAAGACCCCATAAAGTATATATATTCTGGGTCGTGGTGAAATTCTGGGTCGATCTGAGCATGTCCGTCCGTCCGTCGGTCTGTTGAAATCACGCTAACTTCCGAACGAAACAAGCTATCGACTTGAAACTTGGCACAAGTAGTTGTTATTGATGTAGGTCGGATGGTATTGCAAATGGGCCATATCGGTCCACTTTTACGTATAACGGACCCCCAAATTTGGCTTGCGAGGCCTCTAAGAGAAGCAAATTTCATCCGATCCGGCTGAAATTTGGTATCTGGTGTTAGTATATGGTCTCTAACAACCATGCAAAAATTGGTCCACATCGGTCCATAATTATATATAGCCCCCATATAAACCGATCCCCCGATTTGGCTTGCAGAGCCTCTAAGAGAAACAATTTTCGTCCGATCCGGCTGAAATTTGGTACATGGTGTTAGTGTATGGTATCTAACAACCATGCATAAACTGGTCCATATCGGTCCATAATTATATATAGCCCCCATATAAACCTATCACCAGATTTGTCCTCCGGAGCCTCTTGGAAGACCAAAATTCATCTGATTCAGTTGAAATTTGGTACGTGATGTTAATATATGGCCTCAAACACCCATGCAAAAATTGGTCGATATCGGTCCTTAATTATATATAGGCCCCATATAAACCAATCCCCAGATTTGATCTCCGAAGCACCTTGGAAGAGCAAAATTCTTCCCATTCGGTTGAAATTTGCTACGTGATGTTAGTATATGGTATCCAACAACCATGCAGGAATTGGTTCCTATCAGTCCATAATAATATATAGCTGCCATATAAACCGATCCCAGATTTGACCTCCTGTGCCTTTTGGAGGAGCAAAATTCATCCGATCTGGTTGAAATTTGGTACGTGGTGGTAGTATATGATATTTAACAACCATGTGAGTTGAAATTTGTGGATGACAGTCTTTCGTAGAAGTTTCTACGCAATCCATGGTGGAGGGTACATAAGATTCGGCCTGGCCGAACTTACAGCCGTATATACTTGTTTTATTTTATAATTAAAAATGTATTTCAAACAATCATTTGATATTCCAAATAAAAACTCTAACAAGTTCAGAAAGTAATTGAAAATATTGACTTTTTTAATTAAAAAATTAATTGAGTTTTGTAATCAACATCAATTAAATTTTTAATTGAATCAATAAAAAAATTAATTGGAATTTGCTAATGAAATCAATTATTTTTTTAAACAAGAATTTTTTCTACGCCCAATTAAAACTGTGATTGATACTATTATTTTCGTGATTGAAGACATTTCAATTAAAAAATTAATTGGATCAATTAATTTCGTGATTGAATCACAAAATTTTTTTTTGTGTGTAGTATCAATTAAAAAAGTCAATTAAAAATTAATTAATCCAATTAAAAAATTTATTGGTACTATTAAATTTTTTTCTGTGCAGGTCGTTTTATGCCAAAAAGTCGAAAAGTTGAATTTTAATGTTAAAGGGGAGTTTTATATAGCTCTACTTGACTTTTATTATTATTTTTTTTTTTAATGAGACAAATGGAATCATCAGCTTTTAATGCGATCATAATCGACTAATCAAACTTCGAAAAACTTAAAAGTCGAATTTGAATTGTAGTTCAATTATTGCAAATTAAAAGCAATTTAAAAGCCGTAACGTCAAGTCGATTATTCGATTTATGATTTTTTTAGATCGAATCAAACCGAAAAATCGACTTTTGATATTCCTGAAAATCGAATTTTTATAGTAATCATAATTGACTAATCAAACTTTAACGAAAAAAACCTAGAATTGAAAGGGGAAATATGAATCAATAAATCGAAAAGTTGAATTTGAATTGAAAGGGGTATTTTATATAGATCTACACAACTAATCGATGTTTTTTTTTCACATTGAGACAAGCAAGGGAATACTCAGCTTTTGATTTGATCACATTCATCTAATTAATCTTCGAAAAATCGAAAAGTAGAATTTGAATAGAAAGGGGGATTTTATGTAGAGATTTTTATGCCAAAAATTCAGGAAAAATTTCGTAACTTCTACTCGACTTTTGAACTATTTTTAAGATCGAGTCAAATCGATTAATAGATTTTTAATATTGGTAAAAATCGACTAATCGAATTTTTATACTGATCATAATAGAACTTAAAAGAAATAATCGAAAAGTCGAATTTGAATTGAATGGAGAATTTGATGAAGCTCTTGTCAAAAATTCAGCAAAATTTTTAAAATCGTTAAATCACAAGAGGACTGTTCAATAAACGCAAAAATCGAAAGTGAAATTTTTCTAAATATTAAAAAGTTTGAAATCCATAAAATCGAATTCGGATTTGGATAAAGTTTCGACTTTCGCAAATGGCGACTTTATAAAAATACAAAAAAAAACTCGGAAAATTTACTTTTTAAAATGTTTACTATTCAAAAAGACGACCTTTTTGAAATGATTGGTAGGATAAAAGTGGAAGGTAGGTTAGGTAGCAGTCCGATGTATCAGGCTCACTTAGACTATTCAGTACATTGTGATACCACATTGGTGAACTTCTCTCTCATCACTGAGTGCTACTCGATTCCATGTTAAGTTCAATGATAAGGGACCTCCTTTTTATAGCCAAGTCCGAACGGCGTTCCACATTGCAGTGAAACCACTTAGAGAAGTTTTGAAACCCTCAGAAATGTCACCAGCATTACTGATGTGGGATAATCCACCGCTGAAAAACTTTTTGGTGTTCGGTCGAAGCAGGAATCGAACCCACGACCTTGTGTGTGCAAGGCGGGCACGCTAACCATTGCACCACGGTGGCTCCCAAGGTGGAAGGTAGCAAATTAGCCGGTTAGTTCGAACGACACGCAATTTTCAAAACATTAATGATATATATCTTAAAAATAATAAATTTTTAATTTTCACATTTTTAATTTTTATTTTTTTTATAAAATTTGCATCATTTCCTTAAGTTGTATGTGTTTGATGCAAGAAAAAATTTCCTTAAAGTAAAAGTAACCTTTTTGATTTAAAGAAACTAAGATATTGAATTTTATAAAATTTGCATCATTTCCTTAAGTTGTATGTGTTTGATGCAAGAAAAAATTTCCTTAAAGTAAAAGTAACCTTTTTGATTTAAAGAAACTAAGATATTGAATTGGATTAGATTAAAGTTAGATTTAGTCTTAATTTGAGGACTATATTTTTTTAAGAAAACATTTTTTCACTTTGTAGTATCTGTTATAATTTGGATTTTTAAATCGATATTTATTTGTGCTTTAATGGGATTGTGCATATATCGCAAAAAGAGAAATAAAATTCGAGAAATGAGACCTGTATACTAATTGTAATTTTCCCGCATCTTCGGGTCGCAATCAATACCAAAATCCTTAAGGGAATATCAAAATCTTTGGATCCAAGTAAACTTGTTTTTAGTGCATGAATCAATTCAGATTTTTCTTACTCAATTGAATATTTCTTTACATCTAAATACTTTGTTGCAAAATGTCCAAAAAGATAAATACATTACAGATTGACAATGTGCATAAACCACCCGCAAACAACTCATAAAAATACCGCCTAGCAAATTAATAAGAAATCAAAAAGAAAACAACTACCTTCCTTTGAACATCTAAATAAAACCTTGACCCGATCAATCGATCTATACTATTATCATCATCACTTTATTATCATTGGTTCCTTAGCAAAAATAATTTTGCAATGTTAAATCGCACTTGTCATTTTAGATTTATATTGGTTTAAACATCATTTGTCACAATTAATGTTTAACTAAACATTGTGGGTTTCCATATAACCTCCCCCTCTCTCCCTTAATTCTCCACATTAAACTTTTCGATCGAAAGGGGGTCTCCAATCTTTCATTGGTTTCAGTTGGCCAACAAATAAATTTGCATTTTCTGCGGTTTCTTTGCCATCCATAAAAAAAAAAACATATGGATCTTAAGAGAACTTTAAGTGACAGGGGGAGAGGTGGAGGAAAATCACTGGAGACAAAACACAACCAATACAAAATTAAATGACAGTTAAACAAAGTACACAGCATTTACTTACTTACGAGGTAAAAAAAAAAAACTAAAACAAAGGGACAGGCAAGAGGAACTAACAGACTCTTATATATGACCATTGTATATAGCAAAATAAGCTAACTTACAAAAATTTGAAAACTAATTAAAAACCTGTATAAAAATTTTTTAATGTGAACTAGGTCAAAACAAAACAAAAATTCTTTTTTCTTCCATTCCATATTACAAGAAAATTTACTGAAATTTTAAAAATTCTAAAAACAATTTTTCCTCATTCTTTGCAGTTAGTATATTTTACCCTAAACAACTAAAGCATTGACGTTTTATTCTTGTATTGAGTTTACCAGCAAACAACTATGCCAACATATAAATGTGGTTCCCTTGAAGCCAAACCAAACCTTATTGGTGGCTGGTGGTCCATTTCAGAATAACTTGGTCGCTTGCTGACATTTAGACTGCAGCCAACCCAATAAAAAAAAGACTCAACCTCAAGCCATGTGTCACTTGTGATCAGATCACTTACTTGATGCAACTCTTTAAGAATTGAAAGAAAAAATTATATGCGAGAATTCCTTGCAAGAAAAGAACAACACCCAGGGACAGTTGAATGATCTCTAGTAAAGCAAATTGATGGCGAAATACAGCAACAGAAAGCACATGCCAAAATGTGGTCAATAGTGGAATGGGTCGATTTAAGCTCGTTTTTGAGATGTTTAATTAAGTGATTAAATGAAGATAATTATATGTAAACCCCAAAATATAGGGGACAACCACAACAAATAAGGTATGGAAATAAAATCAAATAAAAATGGATATTTTAGTCCTAGCTGCGATATGGCTAAATTAATATGTGATTAAAAAGAGTATTTAATTTATTTAAAATAATATAATTTTCTTTGTCATAATGTTATATAATATATAATGTGATATATATATATGGGAGCCACCGTGGTGCAATGGTTAGCATGCCCGCCTTGCATACACAAGGTCGTGGGTTCGATTCCTACTTCGACCGAACACCAAAAAGTTCTTCAGCGTGCTGGTGACACCTCAGTAATGCTGGTGACATTTCTGAGGGTTTCAAAGCTTCTCCAAGTGGTTTCACTGTAATGTGGAATGCCGTTCGGACTCGGCTATAAAAAGGAGGCCCCTTGTCATTGAGCTTAACATGGAATCGGGCAACACTCAGTGATAAGAGAGAAGTTCACCAATGTGGTATCACAATGGACTGAATAGTCTAAGTGAGCCTGATACCACCTAACCTAACCTAACATAACCTAACTTCCGAACGAAACAAGCTATCGACTTGAAACTTGGCATAAGTAGTAGTTATTGATGCAGGTCGGATGGTATTGCAAATGGACCATATCGGTTCACTTTTACGTATAGCCCCCATATAAACCTATACCCAGATTTGGCTTGCGGAGCCTCTAAGAGAAGAAAATTTCATCCGATCCGGCTTAAATTTGGAACTTGGCATAAAATCTCTAACAACCATGCAAAAATTGGTTCACATCGGTTCATAATTATATATAGCCCCATATAAAAAATTGGTCCATATTGCCAAAAACAATCTACCGAAATTTCATTTCTATAGAAAATTTTGTCAAAATTTTATTACTATAGAAATTTTTGTCAAAATTTTATTTCTATACAAAATTTTGTCAAGATTGTATTTCTATAGAAAATTTTGTCAAAATTTTATTTCTATAGATAATTTTGTCAAAATTTTATTTCTATTGAAATTTTGTTAAAAATTTTATTTCTATAGAAAATTTTGTCAAAAGTTTAGTTCTATAGAAAATGCTATCAAATGTTTATTTCTATAGAAAATTTTGTTAAAATTTTATAGAAAATGCTATCAAATTTTTATTTCTATAGAAAATTTTGTTAAAATTTTATTTCTATAAAAAATTTTGTCAAAATTTTATTTCTATGGATAATTTTGTTAAAATATTATTTCTATAGAAGAATTTGTCAAAATTATATTTCTATAGAAAATTTTGGCAAAATTTTATTTCTATGGAAAATTTTGTCCAAAATTTTATTTCTATATAAAATTTTGTCAAAATTTTATTTCTATAGATAATTTTGTCAAAATTTTATTTCTATAGAAAACTTTGTCAAAATTTTATATCCATATAAAATTTTGTCAAAATTTTATTGCTATAGAAAGTTTTATCACAATTTTATTCCTATAGAAAATTTTGGTAAAATTTTATTTCTATATAAACTTTTGTCAAAATTTCTATAGAAAATTTTGTCAAAATTTTATTTCTATAGATAATTTTGTCAAAATATTATTTCTATAGAAAAATTTGTCAAAATTATATTTCTATAGAAAATTTTGGCAAAATTTTATTTCTATGGAAAATTTTCTCAAAAATTTTATTTCTATATAAAATTTTGTCAAAATTTTATTTCTATAGATAATTTTGTCAAAATAGAAAACAACCATAGAAAACTTTGTCAAAATTTTATTTCCATATAAAATTTTGTCAAAATTTTATTGCTATAGAGAGTTTTAATACAATTTTATTCCTATAGAAAATTTTGGTAAAATTTTATTTCTATATAAACTTTTGTTAAAATTTTATTTCTATAGAAAATTTTGTCAAAATTTTATTTCTATTGAAAATTTTATAAAAATTGTATTTCCATAGAAAACTAGAAAAAAGTATATATATTGTCAAAATTTTATTGCTATAGAAAGTTTTATCAAAATTTTATTTCTATAGATAATTTTGTCAAAATTTTATTTCTATAGAAAATTTTGGCAATATTTTATTTCTATATAAAATTTTGTCAATTTTGTCAAAATTTTATGTCTTTAGAAACTTTTATCAAAATTTTATTTCTATATAAAATTTTGTCAAAATTTTATTTCTATATAAAATTTTGTCAAAATTTTATTTCTATATAAAATTTTGTCAAAATTTTATTTCTATATAAAATTTTGTCAAAATTTTACTTCTATAAATAATTTTGTCAAAATTTTATTTCTATAAATAATTTTGTCAAAATTTTATTTCTATAAAAAATTTTGTCAAAATTTTTTTCCCATAAAAAATGTTATCAAAATTTTATTTCTATAGAAAATTTTGTTAAAATTTTATTTCTATAGAAAATGTTATCAAAAATTTATTTCTATAGAAAATTTTGTCAACATTTTACTTCCATCGAAAATTTTGTCAAAATTTTATTTATATAGAGAATTTTGTCGAACTGAATTATATACGTATTTAATCGGCCTTTTTTTAATATAACCCCCCTATGGACTAACTTACAATTTAGAACACGGTGTTAAGAAGTTTTAAGATACCTTCGATGCTTTAAGACAATTCGATTTTGGGTAACAGTCTTAAGTAGAAGTTTCTAAGCTATCCATGGTGGAGAGTACATTAGATTCGGCCTGGCCGAAATTACGGCCGTATATACTTGTTTTAATTATATTTTTAATATTAAATATTTTAATTAATTGAATTAGAATATTAATTAAATTATATTTTTAATTTGATTAAAATTGAATTATATACGATAATTTTCAATCGATAACGTTTCCAACTTCAATCAACTTTGTAATTTGGTGAAATATTTTGGTGATATTTTTTTTTATGCAAGGGATAAGATTTCAATATATTCTGTTAATAACTAGTATGGCAAAACATTTTCATAAATACAATGAAATTTTTCGTTAATAGTACTAATAGTTTCATGAAATAATAATAATTAATTCGGTCAGTTACCATCAGTGATAGCAACATAAGTTTTCACCAATGTGGTATGACAATGGACTGAATAGTCTAAGTGAGCCTGATACATCGGGCTGCCACCTAACCTAACCTAACATAAGTTTTACTGTGACATTACTTTAAATGTCGTGATGTAATAGTACCATATTAATGGACGTAGTTTTTTTGCATATGTGATTGACTATAAATTGAATATTCAATAACAAAATCATCCTTGATGAGGCTGGAAATAATCTTAGCGAAACGTTGGATGTAAATAATGGAATAATTCAATATTTGTTTATTCGCCTTTGAAAACCCTAAAAAACATATCCAAACAATTTGGAAATTTCTTATATGTACTAAAGAATTCGTTTCACCAAATATAACTTCGATTTTTACTAAGTTATTTAAATAAAAATTTATTGCTAGGAATAAATATAACATCTAAAATTGTGTACGATATCCAGATGTATTGACATTATACTACCATTAATTTTAGTAGTTATTGTCTTTTTCTGTTATTCTATCACGCTCTATTTATTATTTTTAGTCTTAATTCCTCAACCTTATTTTATTCCAAATTTTAATTGTTATATCTCAGATCTTAATTGGTTTGAAAACTCCTCTTTATCCATTATTTATTTGGTACCTATATTTTATGCTCTAATTATTTTATCGATTAAATTGATAGTCTTATCCTTTATTATTAGTTTCTTATTTGTATTTTCACCTTGCCAAAAATTATCAACTTTATAAAATCACCCCTTTCAATTTAATGGTAGCTTCAATTGGGCATTCAAACATTTGTCAACACCAAACTTTCTCAAAAATTGCAAACTTCAATTTTTGGTGGTAGATGATCTTCTTCTTGAGAATATTGTATAACATTCTAACTACGTTACCCTTCGATTTGCCTTATTTTTGTCGAAGGTATAATGGTATTTCCGTTTTAAGTTTTTTTTTATGTATTGATCTTTGTTTTTTTACGCTCTAAAAATTTTTAAGTACTTTTGCGGTATTCTTTTCTAATTAAAAGGTTCTGCCTGATAGTGTAAGAAAAAATGCGATTGACATTACCTCTCTGGTGGTTTTATTGATAGACATCTGAAAATAGAAGAGAACAAAGAATAATAATTAATTAGATTTTATTAAAGAAATATTAATTATGTCAAAACTTTTCTGCATATCACCACAGAACTTGTATTGATATTTTAAATTTTGCATTCTATTCAAATTAAATTAAGTAGACCATATGGGAATGATACGTGTGTTCGTTTGACTGTCTTTCCATTTGTTAAATATTGCAATTTATAGTATTTTTAAAAATAAAACCTTTATCAAGCCAAAACCTTTTTCAAACCAAAGTTTTTTATTTCAAATTAATTTTTTAAGGGCAAATGAAACCGTTTAGAATAAATTCATCTTTCACTACGAATTTTTGTTTGTTTAGATTTTTTTATTTTTTTTCTGGGAAACTACAATTGTTAAACTAAATCATTTTTCCACTGATCGCGAATCGCATCGTTAGTCGCCAGGGTTAGCTATTTGCCCTTAATAACAGAATTTGTATTCTCACGAATAACCTTATAAACCCATTATCCTACCATGCTAAGGATCCCAGGAAAAAAAATTGGAAGTTCTTCTAAAGGCACAACTTTAAAAGCACTTCCAAAAATGTCCTCCCAAAGATGTTCTTTATTTTAACTACACAGGAAGTTCTTTCAATTCAATTTTTTATAACTTGCTGTTTTCACATTTTTAATAGGTAATTTTAACTTTTTTTGTTTCAAATAGGTTAAAAACAGAGCAAGAATTAATAAAGTGGTACAAATTATAAAAAAAACAAGTATATACGGCCGTAAGTTCGGCCAGGCCGAAGCATATGTACCCTCCACCATGGTTTGCGTAGAAACTTCTACTGAAGACTGGCATCCACAATCGAATTACTTAGGTTGCGGTAACACTTGCCGATGGCAAGGTATCTTAAAACTTCCTAACACCGTAATATATACCACATAGTCCATACGTGGTATATATTAAACTAAAAATAGCCGATTAAATACGTATATAATTAAGTTTAAAGTTTCTATAGAAATAAAATTTTGACAAAATAAAATTTTGACAACATTTTCTATAGAAGTAAAATTTGGAAAAAATTTTCTATAGAAAAAAAATTTTGACAAAATTTTTTAAAGAAATAAAATGTTGACAAAATTTTCTATAGAAATTACATTTTGACAATGTTTTCTATAAAAATAGAATTTTGGTAGATTATTTTTGGCTCGAGTGGCAACCATGTTATGAATCGATATGGACCAATTTTTGTGTGATTGGGGATCGGCTATATATAACTATAGACCGATATGGACCAATTTTGGCATGGTTATTAGCGGCCTTATACTAACACCACGTTGCAAATTTCAACCGGATCGGATGAATTTTGCTCCTCCAAGAGGCTCCGGAGATCAAATCTGGGGAACGGTTTATATGGGGGCTATATATAATTATGGACCGATATGGACCAATTCTTGCGTGTTTTTTAGAGACTATATACTAACACCACGTACCAAATTTAAATCGGATCGGATGACTTTTGTTCCTCTAAGAGGCTCCGAAAGTCAAATCTGGGGATCGGTTTATATGGGGGCTTTATATAATTATGGGCCGATGTGGACCAATTTTTGCATGGTCATTAGAGAACATATACCAACACCATGTACCAAATTTCAGCCGGATAGGATGAAATTTGCTTCTCTTAGAGGCTCCGCAAGCCAAATCGGGGGATCGGTTTATATGGGGGCTATATATAATTATGGACCGATGTGGACAAATTTTTGCATGGTTGTTAGAGATCATATACCAACACCATGTACCAAATTTCAGCCGGATCGGATGAAATTTGCTTGTCTTAGAGGCTCCGCAAGCCAAATCGGGGGATCGGTTTATATGGGGGCTATATATAATTATGAACCGATATGGACCAATTTTTGCATGATTGTTAGAGACCATATACCAACACCATGTACCAAATTTCAGCCGGATCGGATGAAATTTGCTTCTCTTAGAGGCTCCGCAAGCCAAATCGGAGGATCGATTTATATGGGGGCTATATGTAATTATGGACCGATATCGACCAATTTCTGCACGGTTGATAGAGAGCCAAATCGGGGGATCGGTTTATATGGGGGCTATATGTAATTATGGACCGATATGGACCAATTTCTGCGCGGTTGTTATACTAACACCATGTACCAAATTTAAGCCGGATTGGATGAAATTTGCTTCTCTTAGAGCAATCGCAAGCCAAATTTGGCGATCCGTTTATATGGGGGCTATGCGTAAAAGTGGACCGATATGGACCAATTTTTGCATGGTGGTTAGAAACCACATACTCACAACACGGACCAAATTTCAGCCGGATCGGATGAAATTTGGAGCAATCGCAAGCCAAATTCGGGGGTCCGTTTATATGGGGGCTATACGTAAAAGTGGACCGATATGGCCCATTTTCAATACCATCCGACCTACATCAATATATTGATGTAGGTAGTTGCAAGTAGTTGCTATAGCAACTACGTGTGCCAAGTTTCAAGTCGATAGCTTGTTTCGTTCGGAAGTTAGATTTCAACAGCCGGACGGACATGCTCAGATCGACACAGTATTTCACCACGTCCCTGAATATATATACTTTATGGGGTCTTAGAGCAATATTTCGATGTGTTACAAACGGAATGACAAAGTTAACATACCCCCATCCTATGGTGGAGGGTATAAAAATGTTGAAAAAAATGCGAAATCTTTAAAAGCCATAAAACAATTATTAAAATTATTTATTTGGCAAAATATCATTAAATTTTTCAATTCACATCCAAAACACTGAATTCGGATCACTCCTTAAGAAGTGATGCAAATTCAGTGCATCTGCTATTGAACTCGTCGCTTCTGCGCCAATTACCGGATCCAAAAAGAACATTTTCACAACTTTTTTGGAGACGCTTTTTTTGCTGGGATAATGAGTTGATACACTAAAAAAACATTTTGCGGAAACGAAATTTTAGAGAAACGAAATTCCCTTTTTATAAAATATTTTCTTTATAAATAAATAAAACCTAATTTATACATCCGATGATTTTTAATCCATTTTATTTGCTTTAAAAGATTTCTTTTTGCGTCAGAAGAAAACTTTGTTCAAAATTTTGTTCCTCCGAAAAGAAAACTCTTCTTTCAGGGTAATGGCGTTTTCTTTTCTTGTAATTTTGCCATCAATATTATCAGCAAATTTTACGTTTATATAACAAATTATTGAAATAGTTGAGGACTTGATTAATTTCAACCCAAAATGGACCCACTGCTCTTAGAGAAGAGTTTCTTCTTTGAGCAACGAAATTTTAAAGAAACGAAGGTTATTTTTGGCGCTAAAATTTTCTTCAAATGCAATTAAAAATGATGGAAGACAATATGCGATGCAATATTTTCCTTAGGTTCGGCTTTATTTGCTTTTACACTGGAAAAGAAAGCATGTCCGATTCCTAAGATTTTGTCTTTACACTAGTGGTTTTGGTATTAATTCCAAGCCAAAGAAGCGGAAAATTAAAGAAAGGATACATTTAAGACATAATTCTCTTTTAAATTTAAATTAAAATTTGAGAGTATACGTTATTGATTTATAAGTATTTTTTTATTTATTGTTTATTACCGATTCTCAAAAAAATGTAACTAATTTCTAATTAATTAATTTTTTTTTTAGTTTTTTTTTTGGTTTAAATTTGCTAAACCCTAAAATCACATTCCTCCATTTTTTAGCCATTTCAAAGAAAAAAAAAGTTTGCTATAGATTTATTTCTACTGAAAGGTAATTCTTTTTTTCTCGTAGGTTTATATTGCGTATTTCCGTTCGATGTCATCGCATTTAACAATACAGGCAAAACAAATCCAACGCAACGTTTAGTATTTTGCAATTGCATGTAAAATGCATGAATACACTGCATACGTACAGATACTTATATACATAAAATAACAACAACAGCAACAAAAATTACTAGAAACTAAAATACATAGATGCATGACATTCATTGTGTATTTCTATTAATATAGGTCTACAGCACACATGTGTGTATGTATATTTAAATATATGAATATACTTAAACGTATGTCTACTATATCTATGTCTGACTGTAAACCATGTGCATCTAAATATAAGTTCTGTTTGCATTCAACCACTCCAAACCAAAAAGCAAAAAACAAAAAAAAGTTTTTCAACTTTAAATGCGAAATGCTTTTCTAGGCCTACAATTGATGAGGGGTTCCTTATTTTTTTTTTTTTTTACTACAGCAAACATAACTTGATAGTTACTTGTACTTGTGTACTTTTGGAAATGGAAAGGGAGGTACTTTTAACAAATGTTGAAGTACACCCATTAATTGTAAAATTCTTGTCGAAGACATTGAGATATACAGTGGCGTATCAATAATGCATTATGGAGAGGGAAACTAAAGATATACAAGACAATGACAAAGTATTCAAAATTAATGCTAGTTTACAGCAAGCAAACTGTTTCCCAATTGGTAAAAATTTAATTTATTTTCAAGCTAAATTTTAGGACATGAAATTCGTAAAATAGTTAGGACAAATTTCTTTAAAATAAAGAAAAGAAATTTGAATTAAAAGAATGTTCATAAATTTTTTATTAACGCAACTCTTTCAAATTTAAGTCCATCAAGACAATTTTTTCTTACGGCCATTATCAGGTAGCTCCGTTAAGCTTTAACTGCCAGTTAACAGCAATTGAAAATATCTTATCTCCAGTTAACTTTAACTGAAAAAAATTCAGCAGTTATGATCATAAATTAAATGGCTTAAGGAATTTATAGGCAAGATATCAGATATGTCCACAGTATGGACATATCTGATATCGTTAACTAACGTAGCTTCTTGAAAATGGGCGTTAAAGTAAAGAAATACATGTGTGATTTAAATAAATTATCTTTAAATTAACTAATAAATCGTGGAATTAAAGACCAAAAGCTTCAGATATAGGATCAAATTTATTTGATGATTTGACATCTTTGTTTCAATTTTTTTATTGAGAAAATAGTTTTTATTTTTTTTTTAAGTATCTGTTAAAGAACTTTTAAACCTAAATAAATATGCACGTGAATAGCTTTGTTAATATATTGCAAATTGAGAATACAAATTCAATAGATGAGATTTGTATCCTAATTTTAATTTTATAGAGCCTAGATATAAAGCTGGATGGCTTCCTAAAAAGTGTCTGTATTTTAAAGGCGCCGCATATTTAGCTCAAAAATTTTAAGGTTAAAAATCCTTAACAATTAAGGATAATAAAATTTTTGGACCAACTACGAATTAAAGAGGAGTTCATGGAAAAGTTCGAGGATTCCAAGCAAATATATTTTAAGTTATTTTTGTGTGATTTTAGACGAGCGAATTGGAACATCCCCAGCAAAAACTAATTCAGCCGTATGAGTTTAGTTGCGCTTTTTGGTATACAATAAAATAGGCAGGGCATCCACACTACCTAAATCGGTGGCAGTAACGTAAACGCCCAGCAAAAAGAACTTTAAAAGCACTTCCAGAAGATGCACTCCCAATGATGTTCCTTATTTTAACTACCAAGGAAGATCTTTTAATTCATTTTTTTATAACTTGGTTTTTTCATACTTTTAATGGGTAATTTTAACTTTTTTTGTTTCAAATAGGTTAAAAACAGAGTAAGAATTCATAAAATGGTACAAACCATTAAGATTTTGTCGAAAAAAATGCTAAATCCAATCTGAAAAAATTGTGAATTTTTGAAAATATTTTAGGTCAAACGTTTCCGACAAGCGTTAAAATCCATTAAAAATTATAAAAAATTACAAAAATTATTTATTTGACAAAATATCACAGAATTTTTTAATTTACATCCAAAACATTGAATTCGGATCACACCTGCTGAAATCGAGGACTTCTGTCTTATGACAAGCCCATGTTAATTTCATCGCTTCTGCGTCAATTTTCCGGATCCAAATAGAACATTTTCATTACTTTTTTGGCGACGCTTTTTTTGCTGAGCGAGTAATCAAACTAGTTTAATCATTCGTTTACGTTATTGCAACCAGTATAGACGCATGAAAGGTAGTCCTGTTTTCCTTCATGCCAATAATGCTATACTCAAGATTATATATCACTTCTTAGCAATAGTTCTATTAAAATGATCAATTATATCAGCGTTATGTAGAAGCTGCTCTAAATCGCCAACATCGCCCACAAAAATCAGCGCTGATTCGGTTGTTTTGTAAGCAGTTGGTACTGCCTCTCTCCCATACAATCCTGCTGAAAGAGTGCTCCATTTTTTGCTGGGATAATGGAGCTCATTATTACCGCTGTGCCACTTTAAATTTGCACACTTTTCTGTTATGCATTTAATGCGAAATTAATTTTTACATATTTGTGCCACCTTTTGTGCAACTTTATTTTACGGATGTAATAGGTGTCTTAATATAAAATCTAACTAAGCGTCCAATATTATAAATTTCAGCACTTTTCCCCTCTCACCTCAACATAGTGTTATAATGCGGATAATTGTGAAGCCTGAATATATGCAAATTTGTCTGTTCTGAGAAAAAATATAACCAAAATATATCGAATTAAAAATTTTATTGAAGTTGAAATCATAAATTGTACCAATTAATATTGTAAGTAAATAAAAAATATATCCAATTAGAAATTGAATTTGAATATTGTAATTAAATAAAAAATATATCCAATTAGAAATTGAATTTGAATTTATACGAAATTGTTCGGGAATAATTACTTTCTATATACCTACTGCTCATTGGTTCATTAAAAAATCCAACTATAATTATAATCGGAGAATTCATAAGAAAGTATAAAGCACTATAAAATCACAAGAAAAATTATTCAAATAATTATGAATTAATAATAATAATACAAGAAATTTATGAATGCTTAATTGAGTTTTGCGACCAAAATCAATTGCATTTTAGTTTTGCCAATTAAAAAATTAATGGAGTTTTGCGATAAAATTCAATTAAATTTTAGTGAAACCAAATGAAAACATGAATTTAAAGTGTCACAAATATTAATTAATTTTTTTTATTAAATATATTTTTATTTGTAATTAATTCTGTGATTGATACGATCATTTTCGTGATTGAAGAAAATTCAATTAAAAAAATTAATTGAAAGTAAACCATGTTCCTCAATGAGCGCATAATTTTAATGCTTGTTTTTCGATGAAATCAAGTATATTTTTATTTCTAATTAATTCTGTGATTGATACGATTATTTTCGTGATTGAAGAAAATGCAATTAAAAAAAATTAATTGGAAGTAAACCATGGTCCTCCATGAGCGCATAATTTTAATGCTTGTTTGGAGATAAAATGATGGTTGGAAAAGTTACTGTGGATGTTTGGCTTAATAATTTAAACCAAATTTATTTAAAGATAAATGATTTATCAAGCTTGAGATCTGTGTTTTGTAAATATTTTTTTCTTTATTTGTTGATGCTTCGCCTTAATATGTAAAGCATTTTTAAGAGGAGAATTTCCATAACAAACACGAAGAAAAACTTTAAGTATATTTATCAACCTGTTCGCTCCTGGTTCTTTTTTAACAAGAATAATTTAATTAATTAAATAAATTTTTATGTATTTTAATTCAATATTTTATAATTTAATTTCATTTCTTTGGTTTATAGTGCTGCCCGATTCACATGTTAAGCTCAATGACAAATGACCTCATTTTTATATCCGAGTCCGAACGGCGTCCACATTGCAGTGAAACCACTTCAAAACTTCTCTAAGTGGTTTCACTGCAATGTGGAACGCCGTTCGGACTCGGCTATAAAAAGGAGGTCCCTTGCCATTGAGCTTAACATGGAATCGGGCAGCACTCAGTGATAAGAGAGAAGTTCACCAATGTGGTATCACAATGGACTGAATAGTCTAAATGAGCCTGATACATCGGGCTGTCACCTAACCTAACCTAACCTTGGTTTATAGTTTCATTTTTTATTTTATTGTCGACTACTGTAATTCATAAAACCTGCGCTCGCACATTTCCATTTCCATTAGAAAACATGTCAATTGAAATTACTTTGGTAAAAGAAAATACAATATTTTTTACTATTGGAACGAACTATCAAGAAATAGACTGATGGTAGAAAATAAATTACCTACTATTTCTATTCATTGATTTGTTCAGGGAGAAGTTTAAAAAACAAGAAACAACTATTAAACGGAAACCGGAAATGAGAAATGCCCAGGAAGTGAATATCAAATGCCGCATATCCACACACAAACACACACCCGGATAGAACGTGGTGTAGAATAGTTTTGTAAACGCACTAAAACTTATTTTTCTAGCCTATATTGGTGATTTTGAAAAGTTTGAAAAATTGACAGTAAGAAAAGTTAAAACAAATAAAAACAAATTCATGAAACTTATAGAAGTATATGAATAGGGCAATACAAAAGGTTAGAAAAGGGTTATTAATAATGCAAAAGAGAATAAAAACAACGCAAGCTTTTGAAAAGTTTACAAATATAACCATCTAGTATAATATTAAGAGGGGTAAAAATTTTACCATTCTATTTGTAATAAGTCTTAATATTGATTAGAATACCACTTTAAGGTGATTTAGCATTAGATCGGTCATATCATTTCTTTGCTATGCTCTTAAATAATATAAATTTATTTTAATACCCTCTCACATCTTTGCTTTCGCCACTATCTAAAATGCTAATTTACATAGATGTAGCCGGGAAAGAAGTTCACCACTGTGGTATCACAATGGACTGAATATTCTAAGTGAGCCGGATACATCGGGCTGCCACATAACCTAACCTAACCTACATAAATGTAATTGTCCTTTCGTAAGATTTTTATAAAATTATGAAGAAGTTGATTTAAAAAAAATATTGCAAAAAAACATCAAATAAAAATATAAAAAAAAGTATTTTTATTTCAATATGAAGAGACTTTTAACTTCAGTCAGTTCAACTAAAAAAATATTTTAAATCATTTATAATAATTAAATGAAAAATGTTCCCCCAAAAAATAAGTCTAGTATTACCTTGTTAAACCATATATGAACACATCATCCTTGGTCAAACATACAAAAGTAAATAATAAGGCTCATTAAATTGGAAGCAATAAACTTATGAAAATAATTTGCCTTATTTCCCCCTACACACTCTAGTCTGAACTATAAGATATTGCTTCTATGTCCTTGCAGATAAACCTTCCTAAGTACTTGTAATTGAGTGTATAATGTGGATACGGGTGTGTGTGTGTCTATCTCTAGTGGTGTTAGTTACAGTAAAAATCTACAAAAACCACTTAAGCTCGGTTATCCACAACATTAGCCAACTACTACTGTTACTATGAAACCCATACCAATAGTCCAGTGCCACTAGATATGAATCCCCACTTTTGTTTTGCTCTCTCTCTATCCCTCTTACTTCACCATAAAGCATTGAAGTCAACCTCACACTTCATCTCTTTAGACGAGAGCCCCAAAAACAAAATCCCTTAGTCTTTTTTGATGTTTTGGCTCTTTAACTGCCTCATGGCCCACACAATAAAAGCCTGTGTAAACTCTGAGTAAACGTTAAATGCTTTAGCTTGGAGAGGAATATTACACAGTCAGTCAGTCCAGGGCAATTATTCAAAAACCAGTCCAACAATGAAGTTTTGTTTTTCGTTGCATAGAAGGGAAATCAATTTTTCGTTTCTCTACACTGGATAGTTTTTTGTTGCGTTTATTGTATCCCAAAAAGTGGTTTTAAAAACACACGATCCAGGCATTTAAGCAAATACACAGTACATTCTTTTTTAAAAGGGAACGAAAAAAGGCTCAGTGACTAAAATTGAAAAGTCATATGTGAATATAAAATTCAGTTTAGGCTGCCCATAGGAAGAGAGAGAGAGAGAGAGAGAGAGCGGAAGAATGTGAGTCGGAAAACATTTTTGTGGTCCAAAATGAAATTTTAACATTTAAGCTAAAGTTTTTCAAAATTGATTAACATGTTAGAAGGACTTTAAGAAAATAAGAGTAGTGAGTAACTATATAACGAAATTTTCTCCTAATTAAATGCTTTAAAACATTTAAACAAAAATGGAAAATTAAGTCATCGTAAAGCAGAGTCAAATATTATACTCCCCTTTGGCAACATTGAAAGTGCGCAAAATACCTCGGAGCTAGACATAACACTGGACATTAAGCTCAATGTTGAAGAAAGGAAGAGGATAGCCGCTTTCAATAGAGAAAAAGTGGAGACTAAATACATGATATGAACTCAAGAATATACACACAAAAAAATATTTTTGTGTTCAATCACGAAATTAGTTCATCCAATTAATTTTTAATTGAAATGTCTTCAATCACAGAAATGATAGTATCCGTTAAAAAATTAATTTAAAGTCTATTAAAAAATTAATTGATATATAGTATACATTAAAAAATTAATTTAGTCAATTAAAAAATTAATTGATGTATGGTATACATTAAAAAAATTAATTTAAAGTCAATTAAAAAATTAATCGATATATAGTATCCATTAAAAAAATAATTTAGTCAATAAAAAAATTAATTGATCCATTTAAAAAATAATTAATACTAATTTTTGTGATCGATTATTTTTGTAAATTAAAAAGTTGTTGAATCAATTAAATTTTTAATTGAATATTTGTTAAAATTCAATTAAGTTTTTATTTGGAAAAATTTTCCTGAAAGGTTTTTCTATGTAGATTTGTATTACTATACACTGAAAAAAATATTGTTATTCATGTCTTTAAAATACGATTACAAATTTTGCTTAGCATAGAAGACGCATTTCTCTACACTGAAAAAATATTTATGTGATATTGAAGATTTCGCAACCTAAATTTTAGGATGCGAAATTTACAAAATATTAAGGACAAATTTCTTTCAAATAATGAAATTTTAATTAAAATAAAGTTTATAATCTTTGCTTCGATTTTTTTTTTCGTTAAATTTAGGACACAAATTTTGTAAATTTGCGTCCCTCCGTTAAAGTCACATGTCTTTGAACTAAGGCTAATTTTACTTAAAGTAAAGAAACACATTTTTGATTTAAAGAAATAGTCCTTAAATTAACTGAAATATTGAAACTTTAGATTTAAGATAAAAACGCTTCAAATATAGGCTAAGTCTTATTTTGAGGATTTAGCGTCTTTGGTTTAAAGTTTTGTTTTTTGGAATTAAGAAAATGTTTTTTACTTGGAAGTATCCGTTATAATTTAGATTTTTAAACTGAGTACCTTTATTAATAAACCGCGAAAAGAGAATGAAAATTTGATAAATGAGATCTGTATCCTAATTTTAATTTTATAGGTCCTAGATTTAAAACCAGATAGGTCGTTAAAAATGTCTTTATTTTAAAGAAGCCGCATCTTTGGCTCGGAATCAATACCAAAATCTTTAAAGGAAGGTCAAAATCTTCGGATCCAAGTAAACTTTTCAATGAAGTCGTATTGTCCTTATAATTAAGTGATTTCACTTAAAAATTGGTATCATAACAAGAAAGAAAAAATGTTTGGGCTAAGGTCAACTTGACTTTAATAATTCAGAAAAATTCTTTAACTTTAATGAAATTGTCTTTAAATTTGTTGTCTCTTTGCATCTTGACTACAAAGCAAAAAATCGTTCAAATATAAGACATGTTTTTCAACACTTTATTTTAAAGACGTTTTTTACTTGAAACATAGTATAGTTTCTACTAGAAGTCGAGTCTAAATTTGGAACATAAAGTTGTCGTTAACTCGTTTTTAAAGGACTTTGATAGCATATGAAGAAAAAAAGCTGAAAAAGTGAAAAATAAAAATTTGCTTCCTAGAAGCAAGTACACAAAACCCAAATTTAGAATTGTGTCTTAAAAGTATCCTTACTTGTATTCTCCGCTTCTTTGGCTCGGAATCAATACCAAAATTTTTAAAGTAAAGACTAAATCTTTGGAACCGAGCATGCTTTTTTTCAGTGTATGGTGTTCAGGTATGATGACCAGTATTTCAGCAATCGACACTATGAACTTAGTAATTCATCTCATTTTACATCATAAGTAAAACATACAGATTATCTTAATGTCATATTGCATCTAATGCCATTAGTTATATTGGCTTAAAATTGAAAAACAGCACGGACATTCAAATCTGGGATCGATAACGGGGCTCTGTGTTACCCTTTGCCACTTTAAATTTCTACGTTTGTGTCATTTATTGCCATACTTTCTTTCATTTTTGTGTTACCTTTTTGTTATTATGTGTCACTTTAGATTAGGGATGTGCGGTGGCTTAACATCAACTTGAACTATTGCGTTCATTACTAAAATTTTGAGCACTTTTTCCTTCTCAAATTTCAATGTTATCAAGCTAATTGATAATTGTGACGTCTGTGATTGTGAAAATAAATTTATCTGTTGGAAGTAAACCCTGTTCTTCCATGAGGAAATGGGGATAAAACTATGCCTCAGGCCCAGACAGGAATCTAATCGTGGACATAGACTTGCGTTACTATATGGTGTTCCTGGTCTGATGACCGGGACTTAAGCAATCGGCTCGAGGACCGATTTTAGAAAAAAGGTGAAAAATATGTCCGCTTTTTGCATCACAGAAGTAATTAGAGAACACGTACAAATTATCAAAATGCCATATTGCAGATATTGGCTTTAGTTAAGAATTTAAATACAATACCTGGAGTAAGGATATACGTGTGTTGTCGAACAGAACACGGTTCTCTAAATTAGACTTGATCTGCCAAACTCAGTGATTTAAACTCGGCCAAAAATAGAAATTTTCAACATCAATTCCCAACAGTGAAACGTTGTCTTCTCAGATTTCTGGTTATAAAGATTACATAAATTTGCATGTCGATACACGGACGAAAAAGACTGTTTTTCATATGTTTGAGTATAAAAATTATATGTTTGGAACCCAAATTTTTAGCACATTATTTTTAAGTGCAAGCATATAATGTTCATAAACTTGCATAAGATGTTTACGTCATATATGTTAATATGTCAGAACATATTATGTATGGAACATAATTTTTTTTTTTAAATATAATATGTGTGGGTGCAAACATATATTAATTTAGAAATTGCCTATCAACATATATGTGTTTAAAAAGAGAGATCAAAAGAGTATGCTTCAAGTAAAACAAATGGAAGTAACCAATTAGCGCCTATATACACAAAAAAATACGTTAAAAGTTTTTTTTTTACCAGTGTTTGGAGCAATCCAGAAAATATATCTAGTTGAAGCAGAATGTGTTTGGGAGTATATGTTACAGAAGCGATTTTTTTTTTGTGAACTACAAACTGGTCATCAATTTTATAATAAAACAAAAACCTGGCTAAAAACGATTTACTCGCTGTTTTTGTCGTTGTTGCTTTGTTTCTAAAACAATCTTCGCAATAGTATCTACATCCTTTCTTCCCAAAACCTGCCATTGTTATATTTCGCCCCCTCCCTCATACCAACTTACCTGGCTGTTGTACAGTCACGATAGAGTATATCAAAGTCCTTGCAACACAATAGCTTACAACGATTCACCCCTGGTTGTATGGCACCCAAACCGCGCAATATTCGCACCTGTTCCACATTGCATACCAATGGCACAATGTCCAAACGTTTCAATTTAGTATAGACCGTATGTAGGCCACCGACCAAATGTTTCAGAAATAATTCAAAAGCTTGCGGCAGACACAACATCGTCTCGCCGCTTATTATGAATGCTGCAACTTTTTGCCCACGATACTCGACCAGCTTACACTCATTAGCACTGGGATCTGAGGTGGATATAGGTGGGGGACTATTGTAGGTCCTAGGCGGTACATGATGATGGGCGGCTGCCATTAGTTCCAATGGTGAGGCATGATGCATCATTTGCAATGAGTTAAGAAGACCCAGAGAATGGGGTGGCAAACCATGGGGCATGCGAGGTGGTAATCCAGCGGGTAGGCCATTTGCTGAGGGTACACCACCCATATGGGGTGGGGGTGAAAGTTGATTGTGTTGCTGTTGCATTTGTTGCATCATACTGTGATTCAAGGAAGTTACAGGACTAACGGCATTCGGATGGCGTGTAGGCGATGAGGCTGGGGAACAACTGGAACCACGACCGCCACCACCGGCTCCATGGGACGAACGACCATTGGTTCGATCATCGCCACGTTCTGTACCGCGACTACTGCTACTGTCACGTGCTCCATTTTGTTGCTGCTGCTGTTGTTGTTGCTGATGATGCATCAGCATAGTGGCCGAATTCATGGCGCTACTGTGATGATACGGAGGATATGAGGGGCTAAGTTTTTGATGTAGAGGACTTTTGTTGTTGTTGTTGAGATTATTATTGTTCATTAATAAAGAGTTGTTGTTGTTGTTATTGTTCATTTCCTTAATGGTTGCATTTATAGAAAATTCTGGTTTGACATTTATCAAAGCCCTTGGCAGTATTGTTTCATTTGTTTGATCTTTATGATATGGTTCAACTCTATTAGCATCTGGAGATCTTGTAATAGAATAAACGTTCATAGTTTTGCGACAACCGACATTTTTCAATTGAAAATTTTGAAGAAGATTAGCTTTTTCTTTTGCCCACTTCAATACAGTTTCAATTGTAGTTCTTTATTAAAAGCTTTGCACTTTTTTTCCAACACGGTTTTTAAAAGATTTTTGGTAAAGAATAATCTGAAAATTTATTTTAAAAAAATTTTATTAAATTTAATGCGAAAAAAATGCGATATAATTAACAATTAATACAAATAAGATTTATTCATATTTAGTATGTTTTTATTTTCAAAACAAAATACAGTTGAGAAAATTTTTAAATATGCAAATTTGCAATAAGGCCCTGTTTTTCTGTCTGCTATTTGTTTGTAAGAATTTCTTTCTATCTGTGTATCATGCTGAATCCCATAAGGTACATAGTTGAAATTTGGCACATACTTGTATTCTTCTGCAGGATGTTCAAGTTCCAGGGAAGTCGAGTTTTTTATATAGAGGCTATTGTCAGAGGCATAAATATTTCTTGAACCGATTAGTTTTGTTATATTAACGAAATGTGTCATTAAAAGTGAGCCAATGAAACAACTGCGTTAATACAACGAAATTTTTCGTTATTATGACGAATTTTCTCTTAATCAACGTAATGTTTCGTAATATTAACGAATATTTTCATTAAATTAATGGAAATGTTTCGTTATATCAATGACAAATTTTCATTGGTTCAATTTTAATGAAATTATCTTTGTGTGTAGGATGGTATGCTCCCTGGTAGAAAAAGAAAGCTGTTTTAAAAACGGATCCTTGGAAATGTTTTCGTCAATATATACATAGAAAAAAATTTCACCAAAATATTTAAAAAAAAAAAAATTCACCAAAATATTTCCAATTAAATTTTCAAAAGTATTCAATTAAACATTTAATTGATTTAATTAATTAATTAATTAATTATACAAAAATCAATCAAAAGACTTAATTGGATCAAATAACTTTTTAATTACCTTTGGTGATTGATACTATATTTTGCGTGACTGAAGACATTTCAATTAAAAATTTGTTGGTTCAATTAATTTTGTTATTGAATCCAAAAATTATTTTTTGTATGAAATGTACATTGGTCATTGTGGAGAAATTTGTCTTAACCTCTTCATACTTTCTTCGTAATTATTCATGATTATAATGAAATTTTTTCATTCTATAAACGAACATTTTCTTATGGTCATTTTTCTATATAGCCTTAATGTGACTCAAAAAAAGTGAACCCAACAGGAAGGAAAATTTTTCGACCAATTCAAGAAAATTCATTAGACATAATCAATTTTTTTCACTTGTTAAAGAAACTTGCGAACACTGAAAAAAATAATATCGTGCGCGAAATGATTTCTTGTCCATCAAATAAGAATGCGAGTACTATTTGGCATAGAAGTCATATTTGTCAGAAACGTAGTTTTTTCCTCGACCTAAAGTCGGCAAATTTTTCCGTGAAGTTGTATTGTCCTTAGAGTTATGATATTAGACTATAAAATGGGTATTTTTACTCTAAAGAAAATTCCACTGAACTGAGGTCAAATTTTCATAAAACAAATCTGTTCTATTATTAAAATCTCCGAATTTTTTGAACTGCAAAAGTTATTCAAAAAGACTTTATTTTAAAGACGTTCTTTACTTGAATCATGGCATAATTTGTACTTCAATTCGTATCTGAATTTGGAAATTTAAATTGTGATTAATACGTCTTAAAATTACTTAAAAAAAATTAATAATTTCATATTTAAGTCCAAATTAAATTTAAGAAGGGTGGAGTCTTAAGTCCATTCTTAATGTAATTCTCTTCGTCTTTGGCTCGACATCAATACCAAAATCGGAAAATAATTGAAAAAGTTGTCTCGTTTCAAATACGAGTATGACTCCATGTAAAATCTAGATATCTTCCTGATATGGGGTTCAATTTACATAAAAATGTAAAAAAAAATTCTGATTTTCTGAGACTATCAAAGATCATATTTCTATACACTTCAAAAAAAGAGAATCCAACAGAATAGATCATTCTGGTTTAGTGTAGAATTTTTTAAATGTCGATATCACAAAAATAAGTAAATATTTTTCGAGTAAGTTCAAGAAAATTTATTAGATATAATTATTGATGTCACTTGTTAAAGAAAACTTCATATTTAAAAAAATATATATATGGAATTAGAAATTGAAAACATGTTGTTAGCTGCATATTAAGTTTTTGGAAATTTTGAACTATATTGGGGAAAATTCGAATTTAGAAAATTTGTATGCATCATTTGTGTTTAATTTTCTTCTCTATTTTACTTCATTAAATTAAAGTGCACAAAAAAAAAGATTAAAGTGAAGGGAACTTTTTCGTACTGTTTTTAAGTTTTTAATTAGAACATAACAATTTCCATAGACTGAAATAAAATTAAATTGGCTTTAGTGCCCTGGAGGGCTAAGTACGATGGAATGTATGAAACTTTTAATTGGATATCGCCAAATAGAACTTTTTTAAGTCAAATTATAATTGACATTATAAATTGAATTGTTAACTTTTTTGAGGTTTTTGCAGTTTTTGAAATTAAGAAAACATTTTTTATTTGTGAGATATCTATTATAATTTGGATTTTTTAACTTAGGCTTATTTGTACATGAATAGCATTTTTTTAAAATCACAATCCATAAATGAAATCTGTATCCTAATTTTAACTTTATATAGCCTAGATTTATGTTAAGCTAGATAGCTCCCTACAAATTGTCTCTTTTTGAAGGAAACCGCCTCCTTGACTTGGAATCAATACTAAAATTCTTAAGGGAAGTTTAAAATCTTTGGTGATTCGTGGGTGGACCAAAATATTTTTTTGGTTAAACTTCTGAAATCGATCTAGCAATTTTCCAAAATAACGGAGATTATCTTTCACACAAAAATATTTTCTTGTGTCGAAAACTAAATTACAGCTCAGATTTTTTTTTTTTTTGGAAAATAAATTTGAAAATTTGCCTTTTGTTTTTTTTTTTTTTTTTTTTTTGTCCACACACATTTTATTTTTTAGAAACAAGAAGGTTGTCTTTTTTCATTCATAGATTTTCTTTAAGAGAATACAATAATCTGGACAATCATTTGTGATAGGTAATGATTTATTTTAATAACCAAAGGCAAAAGTAAGAAATTTTTTAAAAATTGTAATTGAAAAAAAAAATTATCCCTTTTTGTTGAGGTTTAGGTTTATGGATTAGTTAGAGTTGATTTGGAAAGTCCCACTTATTTTAATTGTTTAGAAAGAAGAAAGTTCTCTGTTTTTCCTTAATAAGTGTTCTTTAAGTGAATACAATTCTCTGGAGACAATCGTTGCTATGTTTGTCATAAATTATGATTTATTTTAATAATCAAATGGTATAGTAAGATTTTGTTTTTAAACTTGAAAAAAATTATAATTTTTTGTTGATGTTAAGGTTTATGGATTATTTGGAGCTCATTTGGAAATTTGCAAACATTTTAAAATTTTTTGTAGGCCTTACAGGGATCCATACTCAAATTATTTAAACAAAACAACTTCAAATTTGAACAGTCCTTATTTTCTTTTAAAATTAAATCTCAACTGTATTTCATTTAAATTAAAAATAATTCGGAAAGATTTAGTTATTCACCTTTGTAATTAATTATAATTTGTAATTAAATTATATTGATTTTTGTTTTGTATTTATTGTTTTATTTTGGAATTATTGTTGTCACTTTAATTTATATTTGTATGTTTTTTTTTTTTTATTTCCAGCTGTGTTATGTTTTCCATCCACTTAAAACTTGTTCATTTAAATTTTTTTAGTTTAGTAATTATTCTGTAAAGATTTACAATTCAATTTGAAAAATTAACGGAAATGTTGCAATTAAAATTCCCGAAATAATTACAATCACAAAGGTAGATGACGCGATGCACTGAATTGTATTGGGCGACGACACATTACGATGATGATGACGCGCGCGAATCACGATGACGACGATGATGCTCTTCTTAGTTGGTACTACACAACCTACTATTGTTTTGTGTATTGGCCTGAGAGATGAAGGAGGACTTAAGCTCACCAATGCACACACAAACTACAGAAAATACAAATTCACGCAATTGGAATAACTCCTCTGCAATCAGACGTACAGACACACACGCACACACACACAATCAGCCAAATGAGAAATAAACTTATGCCTTTGGTTTGATATTTAACCGTTAGGTGTTGTTAACCGACGGCGTGTCACACGACGTATGATTATTGCTGGAAAACGTTAAGCAATCGTAACCGAAAACCAAAAGTAATTGGAAATGGAAACGAACAAACCGAGATGCAAAAAAAAAAAAACATACGACACATACAAACGTACTTTTACATATATACATTTGTATGGCGATGGCGACAAAGGAAGAAAAAAAAACAAACAGTACAAAACGAAACGACATCAACGACCAACAGAAACGTAGGACAAACAATTGTCGAAAAACTCGCAAAACACTAACACATACTCATGTAAATATATGTCTTTGGAATGAGAAGTGAAGGTGGAGGGGGCAAGCACTTAAATACACACACTGACATATATACGCAATTACTCAATGAGTTGTGTCGCCTCTGCTCCTTACTCAAATACAATATAACCAAGCCACACAGTCATTGTAAGCAGCGAACTTAGCGACAGCGATGTTGTCGTTGGCGGCGTTATGCAGTGGTGTGGCAGCTTACAATCGTTGAGCAAAGACACTTTACAAATATAACACTGAAATTGTATTACTTCTTGTTGTTGTTTTTTTTTGTGTTCACAATCTTTGTTTTGTTGTTGTAATATTCGTATTTATTTGATTTTTTCTGTAGTTGTTGTAACACTCAAATGTTTTACGCGCGCGCAAAATAACGAATTGTAAAGCGTATTTTTTTTGTTTTTCCTCGGATTCAATTCTTTTATTTCCATATATTTTTGTGTGTATTTATATACAATACATATATGTATTTCTTTATATATATATATTTGTTTCTTATTCCATTACATTTCCATTTCTATTGGATTGGTTTTTGTTTTCCGTTCAATATTGAGATGGTTAGTCTCCCAATCGACGATCCCGTAACCAAGCTTAGTTATTCGTATAGTCCTTTATTTATGCCGCATATGATAAATCACCGTCACTCATTACACCTTCAACCATACGCGACAAACGAAAAAATAGACTGGGTCACAACAAACTACTTCTTGCATGTAAGTCCCAACAAAGCGACGGTAAAATGAATCGTAGATTGATTCGATACGTTTCGCTACGTTACGTTACGATTCAAGTTTCTCTCAAATATTTGTGTAGTGTATTCTCTACACTTCTACTACCTTCACTTACGAATGACAAATTCGTAATGAGAAACGAAACATTGCTACGAATATCAATGCTATATTTAAAAGGAATACACTCACGCACACATACACGCTCAGACATTCGTAGTTGGCACTGCCTTTTAAACAAATTGGGAGAGTGTACAAGCAAAGCAGCACCGGCAGTGGTACACAAAACAAAAACATTCAGTAGCAGTTGTAGAAAGAAGACGAGAAAGAACTGTTAAAATTGCTTTGATCTGTTGAACACACATACACACACACACCCATTCATATATGCATACATATCTTACAATCAAATAAAAGGCTCTCCACCACCAACACCAACAGAGCCACAACGAACTCGATTTGTGCTCAGACAAATACAGCAAATGAAATGAATTACAACAGCAGCAATAATAACGAAGAACCACCGAGGACTACTGCTACTATGGCCCAGCACACCACACCACCACTAATGTCATGACGACAACAACAACAAAGCCCACAATGCAGCAGTGACAGAGCAGCTGAAAACAGAAAAGAGAGTCGTCACAGTCAGAGTCGTACAAATATAATACTCATTCGTTTGTTCGTTGATTCGTTTGTTTGTTTGTCCGACTGTTTGTATGTATGATTGCCAAGCTCTGTGTGTAACTACTCTCCACCTCCTGTAGACATTAAGCATAGTGTTGGTTTGTTTTTTTTATTGTTGTTGTTGTTGCTTTTGGGTGGTATAATATGGTGGTGCTTTACTCATAGCAATTGGTGGTGCATTTTGTTATATTTGTTGGTCTTTCTATGACTATGAAGTAAGTGTGTTTGTGTGCTTTCAGGAGACAGTAGTCAGGATTTCAGTTTTCGTCTGCTAGCATGTGCCGCCGCACTGAGTATGAGTGAGTGAGTGAGTATCCGTGTGGATGTGTGTTTTTCTACGTTTTGTTTCCATTTCGAATGTAATATTTGTTTTTGGTTTGTATTGTATTCTTTGCGTATGGGGGAGCGTATATGTGTGAGTGATTAAGTGTGCGTATACTTTATCTCACAGTAGGGTCGACTTGTGTTTTTAGTATTTCATTTGTAATGGATTTTGTTGTTATTCAGTAGGCAGCATTCAACTATACACACGCACACACCCAAAAAGGGGATGGTTTCCATTTGTTTTTCTGCGATTTATTTGGACGAATGCGGAGCCAACAAATGGATATGTAAATGAGATGCCGTCGCAAATATAGGATTTTTTGCAGTTGTTGTTTTTCTTACAAATAGAAGAAATTTTGAATTTGTTATAGAAAGAAAGCATCCTAAGGCGAAATTGTCTTGTGGTCTTCTATTTAGATTAACGATTAGTTTTATGGAAATTTTTAAAAATTCTAAAGATAGAGCGTAAGAAAACATAAGGACTTAATATAGGGAAATATAAAAATGTATATTAAAAATGATCATCATTATCTTATATTTTTGTATTTAAAAATTTTAAGCTTACCAAGACAATTGATGGGGAGTTAACAGTGTAGATTAGATTAGGTTAGCTATAGTGGCTGCCTGATATTGCAGGCTCACTTAGACTATTCAGTCCATTGTGATACCACAGTGGTGAAGTTGTAATGAGATTGAAGAAGAAAACGTATTATGGAGTTTTCTGCAGTAGACTTTGTACATGAGAAAATATTTGGTGACCATGGGATATTATTAAGTTATAAGGACTTTAATTGAATACATAACTTAAAGATCGTTACGGATATAAACAAGAAAATTGCGTAAACCCGAACTATAAAGATAATATGTTTGTCAGTTGTGCAATACCTTCGAGAATCTTGAAAGGTCCCGTTTTCATACACTTTTCTCAAAATAAAAAAAAATAATATATGGATGCTCCATCTAAGTGATTTATAGGAATACCTTCAAGACGCATTAACTAAAATAGCAAATATATTGGGTCTGAGGGTGTAAAGAATGACTAGATAGACTGAGGTAAGTAAGCTAGATGTAACTGCTTAATCTGATACATGTAAATCGTTCTATTCTCCATCTGGAGCTATGGATAAGCTTATATAGTCCCCATATATGCCAAAGGTAAGGTTTTGTTTCAAGCCAAACAAACATGACACTGGGTACCAAGATTTATCTGTCTTTAAGGAGACAACTTTAACAAGAAAAAAAAACGACGTAGATCCAAGAAAATTTCTTGTTTGCGATCCTTGGAGGTGTGAATTCAAGATTCGGCATAACCAAACTCACCAATTTAAAATTTTCTACGGGAAATAGATCAACCCCAGGATCGGTAAAGGACTAACCTCAATGGTTTGTATGGGTCTGTCCCAGCTATGGCCAAAATGAGTGGAAGGAACCGGTCCCTTTAACATAGGTATATCATTGACGGTAAATTGGGGTAAATTTACAATCACTCATTTCACAGGAAACGTTCTGCAAAAGCTTAGAATAATTAGCCCTTACACAGATCAACAAAGGTTTTAGATCCTATAAGTTTTTAATATCAGAAGATTTATAATTTAATAACATATGTATATGAAAATTTAGTAATTGCGATCAACTCACTGATCCGTAATACTCCTGTGATAGGTGGCAATTTACACCAATTTCCCGTTGGTCCTTTATTTTCACGTATTTGAAATTGAAGCAATGTGTCTTTGTTAATTTTTCAATTACATACTTACAAAAAAATTTTTCCCTCCGCACGTTTTTCTAAAAAAACACTGTTAAAGAAATCCTGCGCTGCTATGTCTACCTATCTGAAGAAAACACCTCCTCCAAACTACCCCTACTACTATTATCCCTTATAAAAAAAAGCAATGACAATCTATTTTTTTTTTTTTTTTGCTGAATTCTTTCTTTCATTTCTTATTGTTTCTTGAATTTCATTTCGTTTACATTTTCAATTGTTCTGTCAGCAGTTGTTTGCTATCTCACTTATTCATATAACAAAATGCCAATTCTCTTGCTTTCTTTTATAGGATTAAGGATAAATATACGTATTTATGTATGAACAAATACGTATGTACAATATTTATATACATACAGACATACATAAAAATAACGTATTTATACAAATCTACATATTATTTATTTAAACTCACCCTTAAAGAACAAACTCCCTCCAATTGTCCCGGACAGAAATATGGCTCACACTTTGAAATTAATAGCTTTGGCAGAGACATTTTACCAAATATATTGAGAGGTTCTCCATTTACCACACTCATTCAATACAAAAGTTGTAACAGTTGAAATTCGTAGGTTTGTTTTCGTTTTAATTGAGGACAAGTGTGTACATCTGTGAGAATTCTCTCATTCTCTCTCACACATACATTTACATTTATCATTTGAAGCATCCTCTCACTGCAGGAATAGAAAAATAATAATAAATAACTTTACAGAAACGTATAGAAATGATGATTTCAGTGGAATGAATTGGAAAGGGACCAATATGGAAACCAAAATATAGATAAATTCAAAGGAGAACAAATGTGTATTCCTATTCTTCATTATGGCACAAAGTCTTGGAGAATAACATGCCTTATGGGTCTGAGTCCTGTTTAAATCCTGAATATCTAAAGAATTAAAGGAATTATGTAGAAGAACGTGAAATTATCCCTGATTGTAAATATTTTCTTTATGTTGGGTGAGATTTTGATTTATTACGAAGCCACATCAGACATGTGTAGTTAATGAATAAAATGTTGTCAACAATCCGTTCTAAGATAAAAATGTCTTATAACATATGTATTTAAAATAAAATATAATTAAAATAAATTTTAATTAATTATTATTACTTTTTGCTGATTGTAGAAGATAATCACTTTTTAAATACCTAGTTGAACAATCAAATCAATTTTTGGTCAACTGAAACTGAATATGATACAATTTAAAATTATTGGTTACTGGAATGGATCGATTTATTCTCAAAGATATATGGTTTGTTTTTCGGTCATTTTGAATATAAATGCACATTGAAGACATTGTTGTATACTCAAAAAAAAAAAAAAATATTGTCCTGAGGCCAAATGATTTCTTGTCTTTAAAATACGAATTTTCAGTCTTCTTTATTACATAAAATGATCTATCATTATCGATTTTTGATGGCGCGAAAAAGAACAATTTTGTTCAAGATTAAGGGGGAGGCAGCTGTTCCATATCGTCATAATTTCCCCTTGTTGCATGATTTACACGCTTCAATTCTGAAGACAATTTTCCTTATACCAAGTAAATCTTAATTAATTGTATGAACTTTACTTGGGCATTACTTGGAATTCAATGATCGTACAAATACGTTCAATGCAAATTAAAATTGAGGTACTTAGAGTTTTGACAAAATTAAAGTTTAATTAATAGAAGGATTAGTTGTATAAAATTTTTTATGCAGGTGTGCACTGAAAAAATATATTGTCTTCAGGCCAAAGATTTCATGTCCTTAAAATACGAAAGCGAATTTTGATTAGCATACACTCAAAAAAAAGTTTACTTGGATCCAAAGATTTTGACCTACCCTTAAGGATTTTGGTATTGATTCCGAGCCAAAGATGCGGCTTCTTTAAAATAAAGAAATTTTTTAGCGACCCATCTGGCTTTAAATCTATGACCAATAAAATTAAAATTAGGATACAGATTTCATTTATCAAATTTTCGTTCTTTTTTCGCGGTTTATTAATAAAGCTATTCACGTACAAACAAATGCCAGTTTAAAAATCCAAATTATAACGGATACTTCAAAGTAAAAAATGTTTTTTTAATTCCAAAAAAACATTAAACCAAAGACGCTAAATCATCCAAATAGGACTTAGCCTATATTTGAAGCATTTTTATCTTAAAAGTAAAGCTTCAATATTTCAGTTAATTTAAGGACATTCTTCAAATCAAAATGTGTGCCTTAGATCAAAAACATGCAACTTTAACGGAGAGACGCAAAATTACAAAATTTGTGTCCTAAATTTCATGAAAAAAATTTTTGAAGCAAATATTATAAACTTTATTTTAATTAAAATTGCATTATTTTAAAGAAATGTGTCCATAATATTTTGTAAATTTCGCATTCTAAAATTTGGGTTGCGTATCACGTAAATATTTGTTCAGTGTAGAAGACACATTTCTCTTATATAGCGATTTTTTCCTTGTTCAAAAGTGGATAAACTTTTTAATGAAGTGCTAATGAAATCGATTCGCTTAACTATAAAGTCATTCGACTTAAAATTGGTCTAACTTGGCTTTAATAATTCAGAAAAAATCTGCAAATTAATGAAGTTGTCATTAAATTTGTTCACGTTTTGCATCTTGACTTAAAAGCAAAAAAAGCGTTTAAAAATATGAGATATTTTTCAACATTTTATTTTAAAGACTTTTTTGAATTCCAGCCTGAATTTGGAAATGTAAGTTGTCGTTAATATATTTTTAAAGCACTTTGGCAGCACATGAAGAAAAAAAGCTGAAGAAACGAATACATTAAAATTTGTTGCCTATAATTTAAAAGAGAATTGTGTATTGTATGAATCCTTACATTAATTCTCCACTTCTTTGGCTCGGAATCAATATCAAATTCATTGGAGTTACGACAAAATTTTTGGAACCGGGTATCCTTTTTTTGTGTGGTATGGATCTCCAGGAAAATAAAAAATCATATGGGCGATAGATTGCTGCATTGCATATGTGAAATTCCTCAAAACTTGGCATAAGACTGACGAAAGTCTTAATGGCTTTATCATTTCCACTATGAACTAAATAAATTCATTCAATTTTCTTATGATTTAATTCATTTTTAACTCTTTCCTAGAATCATTGAGTTTGAAACAATTTTTATACCCTGCTCCACACTGTGGAACAGGGTATTATAAGTTAGTGCATATGTTTGCAACACCCAGAAGGAGACGAGATAGACACATGGTGTCTTTGGCAAAAATGTTCAGGGTGGGCTCTTGAGTCGATATAGCGATGTCCGTCTGTCCGTGAACACTTTTTTGTAATCAAAGTCTAGGTCGCAGTTTTAGTCCAATCGACTTCAAATTTCGCACAAGTATGTGTTTTGGCTCAGAATAGATCCCTATTGATTTTGGAAGAAATCGGTTCAGATTTAGATATAGCTCCCATATATATATTTCGCCCGATATGGACTTATATGGCCCCAAAAGCCAGAGTTTTACCCTAATTTACTTAAAATTTTGCACAAGAAGAACAATTAGTTTTATACTCAAGTGTGCCAAATTTTATTGAAATCGGTTCAGATTTAGATATAGCTCCCATATATATCTTTCGTCCGATATGGACTAATACGGTCCCAGAAGCCAGAGTTTTACCCCAATTTGGTTGAAATTTTGGACAGGGAGTAGAATTAGCATTGTAGCTATGCGTGCCAAAATTGGTTGAAATCCGTTCAGATTTAGATATAGCTCCCATATATAGCTTTCGCCCGATTTACACTCATATGACTACAAAGGCTAATTTTTTGCTCCGATTTAGTTGAAATTTTGCACGGGGAGTAGAATTAGCATTGTAGCTATGCGTGCCAAATTTGGTTGAAATCGGTTCAGATTTAGATATATCTCCCATATATAGCTTTCGACCGATTTACACTCATATTACCACGGAGGCCAATTTTTAACTCCGATTTAGTTGAAATTTTGCACAGGGAGTAGAATTAGCATTGTTACTATGCGTGCCAAATTTGGTTGAAATCGGTTCAGATTTAGATATAGCTCCCATATATATGTTTTTCTGATTTCGACAAAAATGGTCAAAATACAAACATTTTCCTTGTAAAATCGCCACTGCTTAGTCGAAAAGTTGTAAAAATGACTCTAATTTTCCTATATATCGAGCGATAAATCATAAATAAACTTTTGCGAAGTTTCCTTAAAATTGCTTCAGATTTAAATGTTTCCCATATTTTTTTTTACTAACATTGTGTTCCACTCTAGTGCATTAGCCGACTTAAATTATGAATCTATAGATTTTGTAGAAGTCTATAAAATTCGGTCCAGATCGAGTGATATTTAAATGTATGTATTTGGAACAACCCTTTATATATAGCACCCAACACATTTGACGGATGTGATATGGTATCGAAAATTTAGATCTACAAAGTGGTGCAGGGTATAATATAGTCGGCACCGCCCGACTTTAGACTTTCCTTACTTGTTTAGTTTAAATATTTTAATGAAATGATTTATCAAGTTAAGAAATTTTAGAGAAAAAAATTATATACGGCCGTAAGATCGACCATGCCGAAGCTTATGTACCCTCCACCATGGATTGCGTAGAAACTTCTTCTAAACACTACCATCCATAATCGAATTACTTGGGTTGCGGTAACGCTTGTCGATGGCAAGGTATCTTAAAACCTCCTAACACCGTCTTCTAAATTATAAGTTTGACAAAATTTTCTATAGAAATAAAATTTTAACAAAATTTTCTATAGAAATAAAATTTTGATAAAATTTTCTATAGAAATATAATTTTGACAAAATTTTCTATAGAAATAAAATTTAGACAAAAATTTTCTATAAAAATAAAATTTTGGTACATTATTTTTGGCTCGAGTGGCAACCATGATTATGAACCGATATGGACCAATTTTTGTGTGATTGGGTATCGGCTATATATAACTATAGATCGATATGGACCAATTTTGAAATGTCTGTTAGCGGCCATATACTAACACCACGTTCAAAATTTGAACCGGATCGGTCAAATCTGGAGAACAGTTTATATGGAGGCTATATATAATTATGGACCGATATGGACCAATTCTGGCACGGTTGTTAGAGACCATATACTAACACCACGTTCCTAATAAATAACACCACGTTCCTAAATAAGAGATTGAATACAATTTTTAAAATTGACAACTCGAATAAAACCTCCTTTTTTATATGGAAAAAATTAACTGTTATCATGCAAAACGGTACTACTTCGTGAGAAACATTAAAACCAATTTTTTCCAAAGGTGAAAAAGTCGAAAACTCGAAAAGTTGTTCTTTCAAATTTTGGAAAAATCAAATTTTAGGGCTTGTACCTCTAGAAAATGTGTATCCCTCTAATGAAGAATGAAACATTAAACTTTCTATTGGCTTAATAACTAATTACGAAAGGATTTTAGCATTTATATAAATACCGGGCGTATTTATGTAGAGAATAGAAACGTTGCTAGGGTTGAGATAAAATCAGTTTTAATGACTTGACCGGCAAAGAGATCCTTTCGGATCAAGTTTTACTTATTCCAATTACATCTCAAGTTTGTTAACACGTCCTTTAAATAATCTAAGCAATGTATGCAGGTGTAGCAATTAATCTATACGCTTTCCATCTACTCTACTTATCCATCTTACATAAGCCGACGGCAATTCAGTTTCTATTTCTTGAGAATCATACATATGATATAAAGCAGAGAAAATCTTCTATTTTATCCTTATATAACGTTTGTGGATTTAAATCACAAAATATATGCATTTGACTATCCTTCAATTTATGTTTGCAATTTTAAATCCCGCAGCGAAAAATTAATTTCATTAAATTTCGTTTTAATTCCATGAGTTCCTCATGCGAAACATAAAAACCAAACCAGCAATGGCAACAACTCCAATACCACGGCCAAACATATGACCACAAAGAACTTGTACTCCCTCTCTCGCTCTCTCTCTCACACTTGCTCCAAATCAAAATCATTCCATCTCATTCGGAATAAATGATTTTGTGTCTTTGTTGTTTCAATTGCTCTATCCAGCCATTGCAGGTGGGCTGTGCACCAATAACAATCGTCATCGCCATTCACCATACCACCATCCGTTGTCGTAGTCGTCGCTGTCGTAGCAGCATTCTGTTGCGAATGAATGATGGTGTGTTAGTTAGTAAATGGCTAATACAACAACAAAAGCTGAGTACGATTGAAAAACATTCATACAATTCAGTAAGAGAGAGTATTGTGTCGAAATTTGTTGCTGTTGTTGTTGTTGGGTTTTCTGCTGCTGATTCTTCTTCGTTTGTGAATACAATTGCAATTCAGTAGTGTAGGTTTAATTGTATATGACTTCGAAATGAAATGAAGAAAAAATACTATAGAAATGATAATGCTCTCTTTCTCAATTTTCCTTAGTATTCGAATCCAATGCTGCGCGCTCTCTCTCTCATTCTCTTGTTTTTGCCACACACAGCATATGTACATTTGTATGTTCACAATTGTAAAACAATATTCATTGAGAGATGTAGATGGCATTGTTGTATGAATTCAAAGAAAGTGGGAGGGTGTTTACTAATTCGTTGCTTCTCTTAAATCAGGCATATGTGTATGTGTGCAAGTGTGTTTAGTTCTTTCCGCCGAATCCTCACTCATACAGCAAGGATTCGAATGACAATTGGTTTTTATGTGAGTTCATTCATATAACTGTCCCAGGATGTGTGCGTATGTATGTTTGCATTTCTTTTTATTGTGATTTCAAATGAAAATAAAAATAAAAGATTTTCGTTTTTTTTTTTTTGTTTCTGGAAATTATTCTATCTCGTTTACTCTACCCTGCAACAAACGGAATAGAACATCTCTTTCGTACATTCAATGCGACATTCATTTGCCGTTTGTTATTCGTTGTTGGTTGTGATGCGCCAACAGTGTGCATAGGGGTACCTCTTTGCCTTCTTTGGTGGTGGGGTACATTTCGAGGTTCTCTTTATGTTCTTAACATTTTAATTAAATGATTAATTTGTCATTTTCTCCAAAGGTTGCTGTTGTAATTTTCGTCGTCTTCTTTCTCACTCCCTCCTGGTCTCTATTCGATTTCGCATTGTGTTCTCGTAGTCGTCATCATCATCGTCATCTTCTATATTTTCGCGAATGTCAACATTAATATTGGTTTTTGTTTTGTTCGTCGTTTTTTATAATGCCTCGCTTACAGCTTTTTGTGAGATGCAAGCAGCTTTCGTTTAATATTGGAATATAATTTATTTCTTAATTTTAAGTGTTTCTTTGTTTTTCTGCAATTCTTTTTATTGGCTTAGAAAGAGATGAATTGATGGATATACAGAGAAATACATCCATTCTTAATTGTGTTAGTTTTTAATTTAAATTGGTGTTTTTCATTTGTATAAGGTCCCTCGGATTTAATAAAATATTGAACAAATATGAAATTATGCAATTTACACAATGTTAGACACATTTTTATACCCTTCATCACTACTGTGGTACAGAGTATAACAAATTTGTGCATTTGTATGTAACGCTAAGAAGGATCGGCCTTAGACCCATCTTTTAGTATACCCATCGTTTTAGAATTAAATTCTGAGTCGATTTAGCGATGTCCTTCTGTCTGTCCGTTCATGTATTTTTGTGTACAAAGGATAGCTCGCTGCTTTTGTCCGATCGTCCTCAAATTTTTCACAAGATCTTTTTTCGGCTCAAAGACGATCCCTATTGATTTTGCTTGTGGTAATAAATAGCGTATTTATCAACCGATCTGCTTCTTATTTCGTATAATCCAATGTTGTGTGAGTCTCGTAAATTTTGCAGAATATCAGTCAAGTCGGTTCATTCATTTCAGATATAGCTCTCATATATAGCTTTCGCCCGATTTACACTACTATGGCCTCAGGGACCAATGTTTTGTTCCGATTTACGTGAAATTTTGCACACGCAGAAAAAATATCACCAAAATATTTCCAATTAAAAAGTTGATTGAAGTTGAAAAAATTTTCAATCAATAAATGAATTGATAGAATTAACTTTTTAATCAAGATAGAAGCATTAAATTAAGTCAATGAAAAATTTTACATTTTTAATTAAAAAATTAATTGATACAATTAAGTTTTTAATCAAACTCGGAAGACTAAGTCACTTAAAAAAGTGATGGAAATGTTTTAATTTTTAAATAAAAAATTATTTAAAACAATCAATTTTTTAATCAAACTAAAAACCCAAAGTCAGATAAGAAAGTGCTTGAAAATAGCGACGTTTTTAATTCAAGAAATTAATTGAGTTTTGCAATCAACATCAATAAAATTATTTAATTGAATTAATTAAAAAGTTAATTGAAATTTTCAAATCAAATCAATTAATTTTCTAATCAAATATTTTTTTTATGTCCAATTAAATCTATGATTGATGCTATCATTTTCGTGATTGAAGACATTTCAATTAAAAAATTAATTGGATCAATTAATTTCGTGATTGAATCAGATTTTTTTTTTTGTTTGCAGGGAGTAGAATTAGCATTATAAATATGCGTACTGAATTTGGTTGAAATCCGTTCAGATTTAGATATAGCTCATAGCTTTCGCCCGATTTACACTCCTATGGCCCCAATTTTTACACCGTGTTACATAAATTTTGCACAGGGAGTAGAATTAACATTATAAACATGCATACTGAATTTGGTTGCAATCGGTTCAGATTTAGATATAGCTCCCCTATATATATTGGTCGACCGATTTATAGTCATATGACCACCGTACGTCGAAATTTCACTCCGATTTACTTATAATTGTGCACAAGGTATGGAATTAACATTTCTACTGCATTCCAAATTTGGTTGGAATTAGACAAAGCCCCCATATACATGTTCTTCTGGTTTTAGCAAATATGGCCAAAATTCTCACATTTTCCTTGTAAAATCGTCACTGCTAAGTCGAAAACTCGCAAAAATTATTCAAATGTACCTATACTTCGTATGTATCAAGCGATTAATCATAAATGCAGGCTTCATAAATGTTATGCAATTTAAATATTTCCAATATAAGTTTACTAACACAGTGGTTCGTCCCGGTCATTAACCAATTTAAATTTTAAGTCTAGAGATTTTGTAAAAGTTAAAAAAAAAACAAGTATATACGGCCGTAAGTTCGGCCAGGCCGAAGCTTATGTACCCTCCATCATGGATTGCGTAGAAACTTCTTCTAAACACTGCCATCCACAATCGAATTACTTAAGTTGCGGTAACGCTTGCCGATGGCAAGGTATCTTAAAACCTCCTAACACCATCTTCTAAATTGTATGTAAGTCCATACGTGGTATATATTAAATCAAAAAAGATCGATCCAATACGTATATAATTCAGTTTGACAAAGTAGACACAAAATTTTGACAAAAGTTTCTACTGAAATAAAATGTTAACAAAATTTTCTATAGAAATAAAAATTACACAAAATTTTCTATAGAAATAAAAATTTTGACTAAATATTCTATAGAAAGAAAATTTTGACAAATATTTCTACAGAAATAAAATTTTAACAAAATTTTCTATAGAAATAAACTTTTGACAAAATTTTCTATAGAAATAAAATCTTGGTAGATTATTTGTGGCTCGAGTGGCAACCATGATTATGCACCGAATAAAAATTGAACAAAATTTTCTATAGAAATAAAATTTTGACAAAATTTTCTATAGAAATAAAATTTTGAAAATGATGAACATTTTATTATGAACCGAATAAAATTTTAATAAAATTTTCTCTAGAAATAAAATTTTGACAAAATTTTCTATAGAAATAAACTTTTGACAAAATTGTCTATAGAAATAAAATTTTAGTAGATTATTTTTGGCTCTAGTGGCAACCATGATAATGAACCGATATGGACCAATTTTTGTGTGATTGGACCAATTTTGGTATGGTTGTTAGCGACCATATACTAACACCACGTTCCTAATTTTAACCGGATCGGATGAATTTTGCTTCTCCAAGAGGCTCCGGAGGTCAAATCTGGAGAACGTTTTATATGGGGGCTATATATAATTATTTACCGATATGGACCAATTCTGGCACGGTTGTTAAAGATCATATACTAACACCATGTTCCAAATTACAACCGGCTTGGATGAAATTTGCTTCTCTTGGAGACTTCGCAAGCCAAATCTGGGGATCGGTTTATATGGGGGCTATATATAATTATGAACCGATGTGGACCAATTTTTGCGTGGTTGTTGGAGACCATATACCAACATCATGTACCAGATTTCAGCCGGATCGGATGAAATATGCTTCTCTAAGAGGCTTCACAAGCCAAATCTGGGGATCGGTTTATATGGGGGCTATATATAATTAAGGACCGATATGGACCAATTTTTGCACGGTTGTTAGAGACCATATACCAACATCTTGTACCAAATTTCAGCCGGATCGGATGAAATTTTCTTCTCTTTGAGGCTCCGCAAGCCAAATCTGGGGATCGGTTTATATGGGGGCTATATATAATTATGAACCGATGTGGACCAATTTATGCATGGTTGTTAGAGACCATATACCAATACCATGTACCAAATTTCAGCCGGATCGGATGAAATTTGCTTCTCTTTGAGGCTCCGCAAGCCAAATCTGGGGATCGGTTTATATGGGGGCTGTATATAATTATGGACCGATGTGGTCCAATTTTTGCATGGTTGTTAGAGACCATATACCAACACCATGTACCAAATTTCAGCCGGATCGGATGAAATTTGCTTCTCGTTTAGGCTCCGCAAGCCAAATCTGGGGATCGGTTTATATGGGGGCTATATATAATTATAGACCGATGTGGACCAATTTTTGCATGGTTGTTAGAGACCATATACCAACACCATGTACCAAATTTCAGCCGGATTGGATGAAATATGCTTCTGTTACAGGCTCCACAAGCCAAATCTGATGGTCCCTTTATATGGGGGCTATACGTAAAAGTGGACCGATATGGCCCATTTTCAATACCATGCGACCTACATCGATAACAACTACTTGTGTCAAGTTTCAAGTCGATAGCTTGTTTCGTTCGGAAGTTAGCGTGATTTCAACAGACGGACGGACGGACGGACGGACGGACGGACGGACGGACGGACATGCTTAGATCGACTCAGAATTTCACCACGACCCAGAATATATATACTTTATGGGGTCTTAGAGCAATATTTCGATGTGTTACAAACGGAATGACAAAGTTAATATACCCCCATCCTATGATGGAGGGTATAAAAAGATCGATCCAATACGTATATAATTCAGTTTGACAAAGTAGACACAAAATTTTGACAAAAGTTTCTACTGAAATAAAATGTTAACAAAATTTTCTATAGAAATAAAAATTACACAAAATTTTCTATAGAAATAAAAATTTTGACTAAATATTCTATAGAAAGAAAATTTTGACAAATATTTCTACAGAAATAAAATTTTAACAAAATTTTCTATAGAAATAAACTTTTGACAAAATTTTCTATAGAAATAAAATCTTGGTAGATTATTTGTGGCTCGAGTGGCAACCATGATTATGCACCGAATAAAAATTGAACAAAATTTTCTATAGAAATAAAATTTTGACAAAATTTTCTATAGAAATAAAATTTTGAAAATGATGAACATTTTATTATGAACCGAATAAAATTTTAATAAAATTTTCTCTAGAAATAAAATTTTGACAAAATTTTCTATAGAAATAAACTTTTGACAAAATTGTCTATAGAAATAAAATTTTAGTAGATTATTTTTGGCTCTAGTGGCAACCATGATAATGAACCGATATGGACCAATTTTTGTGTGATTGGACCAATTTTGGTATGGTTGTTAGCGACCATATACTAACACCACGTTCCTAATTTTAACCGGATCGGATGAATTTTGCTTCTCCAAGAGGCTCCGGAGGTCAAATCTGGAGAACGTTTTATATGGGGGCTATATATAATTATTTACCGATATGGACCAATTCTGGCACGGTTGTTAAAGATCATATACTAACACCATGTTCCAAATTACAACCGGCTTGGATGAAATTTGCTTCTCTTGGAGACTTCGCAAGCCAAATCTGGGGATCGGTTTATATGGGGGCTATATATAATTATGAACCGATGTGGACCAATTTTTGCGTGGTTGTTGGAGACCATATACCAACATCATGTACCAGATTTCAGCCGGATCGGATGAAATATGCTTCTCTAAGAGGCTTCACAAGCCAAATCTGGGGATCGGTTTATATGGGGGCTATATATAATTAAGGACCGATATGGACCAATTTTTGCATGGTTGTTAGAGACCATATACCAACATCATGTACCAAATTTCAGCCGGATCGGATGAAATTTTCTTCTCTTTGAGGCTCCGCAAGCCAAATCTGGGGATCGGTTTATATGGGGGCTATATATAATTATGAACCGATGTGGACCAATTTATGCATGGTTGTTAGAGACCATATACCAATACCATGTACCAAATTTCAGCCGGATCGGATGAAATTTGCTTCTCTTTTAGGCTCCGCAAGCCAAATCTGGGGATCGGTTTATATGGGGGCTGTATATAATTATGGACCGATGTGGTCCAATTTTTGCATGGTTGTTAGAGACCATATACCAACACCATGTACCAAATTTCAGCCGGATCGGATGAAATTTGCTTCTCTTTTAGGCTCCGCAAGCCAAATCTGGGGATCGGTTTATATGGGGGCTATATATAATTATAGACCGATGTGGACCAATTTTTGCATGGTTGTTAGAGACCATATACCAACACCATGTACCAAATTTCAGCCGGATTGGATGAAATATGCTTCTGTTACAGGCTCCACAAGCCAAATCTGATGGTCCCTTTATATGGGGGCTATACGTAAAAGTGGACCGATATGGCCCATTTTCAATACCATCCGACCTACATCGATAACAACTACTTGTGCCAAGTTTCAAGTCGATAGCTTGTTTCGTTCGGAAGTTAGCGTGATTTCAACAGACGGACGGACGGACGGACGGACGGACGGACGGACGGACGGACGGACGGACGGACGGACGGACGGACGAACGGACGGACATGCTTAGATCGACTCAGAATTTCACCACGACCCAGAATATATATACTTTATGGGGTCTTAGAGCAATATTTCGATGTGTTACAAACGGAATGACAAAGTTAATATACCCCCATCCTATGATGGAGGGTATAACAAGTATATACGGCCGTAAGTTCGGCCAGGCCGAATCTTATGTACCCTCCACCATGGATTGCGTAGAAACTTCTACGAAAGACTGTCATCCACAATCGAATTACTTGGGTTGTGGTATATTAAAAATTCTTAAATACTATCGTTTTCTAAATTGTGAGTTAGTCCATAGGTAAATAGGTAAATATGGGGGTCGCTTATATGGGGGCTACATAGAATTATGAACTTGATATGGACCAAGTTCTGTGTGATTGGGGATCGATTTATCTGAGGGCTATATATAACTGCAGACCGGAATCGGATGAATTTTGCTCTTCCAAGGGGCTCCGGAGGTCAACTCTGGGGATCGGTTTATATGAGGTCTATATATAATTATGGACCGATTTCGACCAATTTTTGCATGGGTGTTTGAGGCCATATATTAACACCACGTACCAAATATCAACTGAATCAGATGAATGGGGGCTATATATAATTATGGACCGATGTGGACCAATTTCTGCATGGTCATTAGAGACCATATTTTAACACCATATACCAAACTTCAGCCGGATTGGATGAAATTTGTTTCTTTTAGAGGCTCCGCAAGTCAAATTTGGGGGTCCGTTTATATGGTGGCTATACGTAAAAGTGGACCGATTAGGCCCATTTGAAATACCATCCAACCTACATCAATAACAACTACTTGTGCCAAGTTTCAAGTTGATAGTTTGTTTCGTTCGGAAGTTAGCGTTATTTCAACAGACGGATGGACGGACATGCTCAGATCGACTCAGAATTTCACCACGACCCAGTATAAATATATATATATATATATATATATATATATATATATATATATATATATATATATATATATATATATATATATATATATATATATATATATATATATATATATATATATATATATATATATATATATATATATATATATATATATATATATATTTCGATGTGTTACAAACGGAATGACAAAGTTAATATACCCCCATCCTATGGTGGAGGGTATAAAAATTGTCCATATCGCTTCATATTTAAATATTTGTATATGGGAACATAAACCCTTATATAGGTCCCAACAAATTTGAAGTTTTTTAAGATGGTATCAAAAATTTTGGTATACGTAGTGGTGAAGGGTATAATATAGTCGGCCCCGCCCGACTTTAGACTTTCCTTTCTTGTTTTAATATAAAGAAATTCAAATTAAAATAAAATTCATAATCTTTGCTTTAAAATTTTTTTCTCATTAATTCTCGTATTTCTCACAAAATAGTTCATTATTTCTTTAAATTTGCAAATTTTACTACAAATGAACCATACCAAGTTCATTTGTAGTAAAATTTGCACTAAAGTCATTCTTGCAATTTTGAACTTCATTTTTATACCCTCCATCATAGGATGGGGGTATATTAACTTTGTCATTCCGTTTGTAACACATCGAAATATTGTTCTAAGACCCCATAATGTATATATCTAAGCATGTCCGTCCGTGCGTCCGTCTGTTGAAATCACGCTAACTTCCGAACGAAACAAGCTATCGACTTGACTACTTGGCACAAGTAGTTTTTATCGATGTAGGTCGGATGGTATTGAAAATGGGCCAGATCGGTCCACTTTTACGTATAGCCCCCATATAAAGGGACCCTCAGATTTGGCTTGTGGAGCCTCTAACAGAAGCATATTTCATCCGATCCGGCTGAGATTTGGTACATGGTGTTGGTATATGGTCTCTAACAATCATGCAAAAATTGGTTCACATCGGTCCATAATTATATATAGCCCCCATATAAACCGATCCCCAGATTTGGCTTGCGGAGCCTTAAAGAGAAGCAAATTTCATCCGATCCGGCTGAAATTCGGTACATGATGTTGGTATGTGGTCTCTAACAACCATGCAAAAATTGGTCAACATCGGTTCATAATTATATATAGCCCCCATATAAACCGATCCCCAGATTTGGCTTGCGAAGTCTCCAAGAGAAGCAAATTTCATCCAATCCGGTTGTAATTTGGAACATGGTGTTAGTATATGATCTTTAACAAGCGTGCCAGAATTGGTCCATATCGGTCCATAATTATATATAGCCCCCATCTAAAACGTTCTCGAGATTTGACCTCCGGAGCCTCTTGGAGGAGCAAAATTCATCCGATCCGGTTCAAATTAGGAACGTGGTGTTAGTATATGGTCGCTAACAACCATACCAAAATTGGTCCAATCCCACAAAAATTGGTCCATATCGGTTCATAATCATGGTTGCCACTAGAACCAAAAATAGTCTACCAACATTTTATTTCTATAGAAAATTTTGTCAAAATTTTATTTTTATAGAAAATTTTGTCAAAATTTTATTTCTGGAGAAAATTTTGTTAAAATTTTAGTCGGTTCATAATAAAATTTTCATCATTGTCAAAATTTTATTTCTATAGAAAATTTTGTTCAAACTTTATTCGGTTCATAATCATGGTTGCCACTCGAGCCAAAAATAATCTACCAAGATTTTATTACTATAGAAAATTTTTGTCAAAAGTTTATTTCTATAGAAAATTTTGTGAAAATATTATTTCTATAGAAAATTTTGTTAAAATTTTATTTCTGTAGAAAATTTTGTCAAAATTTTTGTCTACTTTGTCAAACTGAATTATATACGTACTGTATCGATCTTTTTTGATTTAATATATAGCACGTATGGACTTACATACAATTTAGAATATGGTGTTAGGAGGTTTTAAGATACCTTGCCATCGGCAAGCGTTACCGCAACTTAAGTAATTCGATTGTGGATGGCAGTGCTAAGAAGAAGTTTCTACGCAATCCATGATGGAGAGTACATAAGCTTCGGCGTGGCCGAACTTACGGCCGTATATACTTGTTTTCCTTCAAATTAAAAAATTTTCTTTAACAAGTGAAAAAAATTAATGATGTCTAATAAATTTTCTTGAATTTGTCGAAAAGTATTTACTTATTTTTATGACATCGGAGTGATGTTTTGTAATATTTTTTACTATTAAAATTTTAACAGTTAGTTAAAATTTTCTAATAATATTCTAAATTTTCTGTACTGTTAACGCGTATCGTGCAGGCAACACAGCTTCGTAGCGGAAATATTTTTTTAATTTTGTTTATAAATTCGTAACCATTACGTTTTCAGATCATGAACGCTGGTTGTTGTTATGAGAACGTATGGTGTCATTTTTACGTTGTCAGATTGACCCCATCTGTTCTCAGTTTGACAACACATGTGTGGTGATTCACTTTCATGAACGGATCGTTTCGAAATTACCACGCCGCTCATGATTTTTTCTATGGGTGTAAAGACATACTTGCAATTTTGAATTCCAATTTTTTCCTTCAAACTACAAAATTTTCTTTAACAAGTGAAAAAAATTAATTATGTCTAATAAATTTTCTTGAATTTTTCGAAAAATATTTACTTATTTTTGTGATATCGGCGTGATGCCAGCGTTTGTAATACTGTTTAGTTAAATTTTTTTAAAAATATGCAATATTTTCTAAAATTAACCAAAAGTTTTCTTCCTTGTGGGTTTACTGTTTTTTCAGTGTTAGTTAAAAAAAAAAAAAAAAAAACTTTAAACCAAAGATTCAAGAACCTCAACATAAGTCTTAGCATTATTTAAATCTTTTATTTTTAGTTTCAATGTTTTACCATCAGTTTACTGGCGACTGTACAGTGAATAAATTTAAAGAAAAACTTTTTAAAGCAAATATTAGTAATTTTCTTTTAATTAATGTATTTATTTTAAAGAAATTTGCATTTGCTATTGTCTAAATTTTTAGGTTGCATAATTTTTCATATTAGGCCTATATTTTTCCAGTGTACATTTGCAAAAATTTTAAAATTGAAGAATTTAAAAAAATAGTTAATGAAAATTGTTTCGTAAAATTAACGAAGATAATTCTTTCGCTGTACTTTCTATTGTGAAATCTGCTCAACTCCATTTACGAACTTGTGTTGTAAAATTATTTACAACCAAATTATAGTTTTTTTTTTTTAACTTTTCATATATACCGCTCAATTGAAATTTCAAAATCCAAGGAAAATATTCAAATTATTAACCCCCTCCTTCTAGCCTTATGATTTTATGGGGACTTCATCAACCCCTTTTATTGAATATTTCTATGTTATGTGAAAAGAAGGCATATGCTGTAATAGCCCATTATTGTAGCAATTTTTTTTATATTTTGGTTTAAACAGTGAATTAAATATTAACAATGTCAGACAGTAAGACGACCAACTGGAAAACTATAATCCCCCCTCCTGTTCATAAACCTCAAAATGTGATACACACCGCAGAGAAACTGTTCTAACCTTTTAGAGGACTAACAGCCTGCCTGCAATCAGGCAAAATAGGGTGAAAAGGACATTGGTTAGAGTACTTTTGCGCTATAATGCAAGAAAACAATGGTGGCAACAATTGCATATATTCTTTACCTCAAGTACCACAATTTAAGTGGATTATAGAACCATTTTATATACAATTCATTTATGGTTTTTATTTCTCTATGTGTTCAATAATATAGAAAAAAACTCAAACCGACAACGATATTTTGTTGTGGCATGAAAACACTATAGAAAAGAACAAATAGGCAAAATACGATTGTAATTATATGGCAAATAAATTGCCATTCTAGTAAGCAGAAATAAACAGCTGGTAAACCCCTTTATTCACATACTATTTAGGAGTAGGGGTAGGGTTGAAAAACAAAATGTAATAATATTAAACGGATGCATTATTTTTAATACCAAATTCTGAAATCTTTGAATAAAATATAATTTTATTTAGGATATTATTGTAAATAATGGATCAAGGAAATTTCTTTCGATCCAGTTGAAATTTTGTATGTGATGTTATGTTAGTATATGCACACTACCAACCGAATAGGATGAAATTTTGTACGTGCTGTTAGTATATACCCCCTAACAACAATGCATAAACTGGTCCACATCGCTCCATAATTATATATATATAACCCCATATAAACCGATCCGTGATATTTGACTCTCGGAAATTTCATCCTATCCGGTTGTTAGTGAGCATATACTAAAATCTTTTGGCGGATCGGATGAAATTTGGTACGAGTTGTTACACTGAAAAATCAGCAGTTCAAACGAGAATTTAACTTAATTTTACTCTACATTTTGAGATTTCCACAAAGCCTTGTTAAAACCAAGAAAATGTAATGTCCTGTTGTACTTTTTAGCTGCAGTAAAAGAAATTACATCCTCTCATAGAAGAAAAAATGAACTAAAAATAAAGAAGAAAATCATTAACGCCAAATCATGACCATTTCAACCATATAGTGGTTCATTCCTACAATTTTTGGGAATCGTACGAAGATTTTCTTTTGCGTTAGTTCATATTGAACTTATGTGTACGGTCATTTTTTTTTACACCCACGTTTAGTTCATAAAATGTTTGAGACATACTTAAAACAAGTATATACGGCCGTAAGTTCGGCCAGGCCGAATCTTATGTACCCTCCACCATGGATTGCATAGAAACTTGTACTAAACACTGTCATCCACATTCGAATTACTTGGGTTGTGGTATCTTAAAACTTTTTAACATCGTTTTCTAGCACAATGTACCAAATTTCAACTGACTCGGTTGAAATTTGCTCCTCCAAGTGGCTCCAAAACCAAATCTCGCGTTCGGTTTATATGGGGGCTATATATGATTATGGACTGATATGAACCACATTTGGCATGGTTGTTAAAAATCATATACTAACATCACGTACCAAATTTCAACCGAATCGAATGAATTTTGCTCTTTCAAGGGGCTCCGGAGGTCAAATCTCGGGATCGGTTTATATGGGGGCTATATATGATTATGGACTAATATGAACCACATTTGGCATGGTTGTTAAATATCATATATTAACACCACGTACCAAATTTCAACCGAATCGGTTGAATTTTTCTCTTCCACGAGGCTCCGGAGGTCTAATCTGGGGATCGGTTTATATGGGGGCTATATATAATTATGGACCAATGTGGACCAATTTTTGCATGGTTATTAGAGACCATATACTAACACCATGTACCAAATTTCAGCCGGATCGGATGAAATTTGCTTCTCTTAGAGGCTCCGCAAGCCAAATCGGGGTATCGGTTTATATGGGGACTATACGTAAAAGTGGACCGATATGGCCTACTTGTGCCAAGTTTCAAGTTGATAGCGTGTTTCAACAGACGGACGGACGAACATACTCAGATCGACTCAGAATTTCACCACGACCCAGAATATATATACTTTATTGGGTCTTAGAGCAATATTTCGATGTGTTACAAACGGAATGACAAAGTTAATATACCCCCATCCTATGGTAGAGGGTATAAAAATCGAAAATTTCATTGGGCTGTGGAAAATTTCGCAAAACATAATAAAATTTAACTGCAAACAAATATTTTCTTTCCAATAAAAATAAGTTCAATTTGGCGTTAGTTTAACTACGGATTTTTTTTGCACCACTTCCGGATCCAAAAAGAACATTTTCAGTACTTTTGTGGCGACGTTTTTTTTCCGTCAAAATTGAAAATCTTTGAAATAAAGCAAGCGATCATGACAATAGAAATAACAATTAAAGAAAGTCTAAAGTCGGGCAGGGCCGACTATATTATACCCTGCACCACTTTGTAGATCAAAATTTTCGATACCATATCACATCCGTCAAATGTGTTGGGGGCTATATATAAAAGTTTGTCCCAAATATATACATTTAAATATCACTCGATCTGGACAGAATTTGATAGGCTTCTACAAAATCTATAGACTCAAAATTTTAGTCGGCTAATGCACTAGGGTGGAACACAATGTTAGTAAAAAAATATGGGAAACATTTAAATCTGAAGCGATTTTAAGGAAACTTCGCAAAAGTTTATTTATGATTTATCGCTCGATATATATGTATTAGAAGTTTAGGTAAATTAGAGTCATTTTTGCATTTTTTCGACTGAGCAGTGGCGATTTTACAAGGAAAATGCTTGTATTTTGACCATTTTCGTCGAAGTCAGAAAAACATAAATATGGGAGCTATATCTAAATCAGAACCGATTTCAACCAAATTCGGCACGCATAGTTACAATGCTAATTCTACTCCCTATGCAAAATTTCAACTAAATCGGAGCAAAAAAATGGCCACTGTGGACAAATGATTGTAAATCGGGCGAAAGCTATATATAGGAGCTATATCTAAATCTGAACCGATTTGGCTGATATTTTGCAAGTTTTTCGAGACGGAAGATTGGTTGATATACACGCCAATATGACCAGATCGGTGAAAAATATATATGGCAGCTATATCTAAATCTGAACCGATTTTTTCCAAAATCAATAGGGATTGTCTTTGAGCCGAAATAGGACCCTATACCAAATTTTAGGACAATCGAACTAAAACTGCGATCTGTACTTTGCACACAAAAATACATCAACAGACAGACAGACGGACATCGCTAAATCGACTCAGAATTTAATTCTAAGCCGATCCGTATACTAAAAGGTTGGTCTATGATTACTCCTTCTTGGCGTTACATACAAATGCACAAACTTATTATACCCTGTACCACAGTAGTGGTGAAGAGTATAAAAATGCCGATACTTGGGTTTTCATATCGAATACATGTATCTGCTATGAATCACAACGGACTGAATATTCTACCATAAGTGAGCCTGAAAATAAATCGGGCTATCACTTTGAACTATCTCCTATGAAAGTTTTAAAATTGGGGAAAAATTGACCCCGACGTGATTTGAACACGCAACCTTCTGATCTGGAGTCAGACGCGCTACCGTTGCGCCACGGAGTCTTTTAAAGAAACTAACGTTTAAAGTTTTTATATAAAAATAAACACTCAAAAAAAAAAAGTATACTTGGATCCAAAAATTCAAAATCATCATACTCCTTCTATAGAAATTAAAAACAAGTATATACGGCCGTAAGTTCGGCCAGGCCGAAGCTTATGCACCCTCCACAATGGATTGCGTACACTGAAAAAAATATTTACGTGATATTAAAGACTACGCAACCTTAATTTTAGGATGCGAAATTTATCAAATATTAAGGACAAATTAAAATAATGAAATTTTAATTAAAATAATGTTTATAATATGCAAATTTTATATAATGCAAATTTGGGTTTCTCCGTTTAAATCACATGTCTTTGAACTAAAGTTAATTTTCCTTAAAGTAAAGAAACACATGTTTGATTTAAAGAAATTGTAATGAAATTAACTGAAATATTGAAACTTTAGATTTCAGATAAAAACGCTTCAAATATAGGCTAAGATTTATTTTGAGGATTTCGCGTCTTCGGTTTAAAGTTTTTTTTTTTTTGGAATTAAGAAAACATTTTTTACTTTGAAGTATCCGTTATAATTTGGATATTTAACCTGGCATTTGTTTGTACGCTTTATAATATACCGGAAAAATAGAATGAAAATTCGATAAATGCGATCTGCATCATAATTTTAATTTTATTTGTCGTAGATTTAAAGCCAGACAGGTCGCTAATTTTTTTTTTTATTTTAAAGAAGCCGCATCTTTGGCTCGGAATCAGTACCAAAATCCTTAAGGCATTGGATCCAAGTAAACTTTTTTGAGTGTAGAAACTTCTACTAAAGACTGTCATCCACAATCGAATTACTTGGGCTGTGGTAATACTTGTCGATGGCAAGGTATCTTAAAACTTCCTAACACCGTTTCCTAAATTGTAAGTTAGTCCATACGTGGTATATATTAAACTAAAAAAGGCCGAGTACACTGAAAAAAATATTGTCGTGAGGTCAAAGATTTCATGTCTTTAAAATACGAATGCAAATTTTGCTTAGCATAGAAGACGCATTTCTCTAGTATAAAGTTTCTTTCCTTGACCAAAGGTCTATAAACTTTTCAATGAAGTCGTATTATCCTTATAATTAAGTGATTTGATTTAAAAATGGATATCATAACATGAAAGAAAAAATGTTTGGGCTAAGGTCAACTTGACTTTAATAATTTAGAAAAAATCTTTAAATTTAATGAAATTGCAAAGCAAAAAATCGTTCAAATATAGGACATTTTTTTCAACACTTTATTTTAAAGACGTTTTTTACTTGAAACACAGCATAATTTCTACTAGAAGTCGACTCTTAATTTGGAAAATAAAGTCGTCGTTAACTTGTTTTTAAAGGACTTTGATAGCATATGAAGGAAAAAAGCTGAAAAAGCGAACAATTAAAATTTGCTTCCTAGAAGCCAGTACACAAAACCCGAATTTAAAAGAGAATTGTGTCTTAAAAGTATCCTTACTTGTATTCTCCGCTTCTTTGGCTCGGAATCAATACTAAAATTTTTAAAGTAAAGACAAAATCTTTGGAACCGGGTATGCTTTTTTTTCAGTGTAAATACATATATAATTCAGTTTGACAAACATTTTCTATAGAAATAAAATTTTGACATAATTTTCTATACAATAAAATGTTGATATAATTTTCAATAGAAATAAAACTTTAACAAAATTTTCTATAGAAACAAAATTTTGACAAAATTTACTATAGTAATAAAATTTTGACAAAATTTTCTATAGAAACACAATGTTGACAAAATTTTCTATAGAAATAAAATTTTGACAAAATTTTCTATAGAAATAAAATTTTAACAAAATTTTCTATAGAAATAAAATTTTGACAAAATTTTCTATAGAAATACAATGTTGACAAAATTTTCTATAGAAATAAAATTTTGACAAAATTTTCTATAGAAATAAAATTTTAACAAAATTTTCTATAGAAATAAAATTTTGACAAAATCTTCTATAGAAATACAATGTTGACAAAATTTTCTATAGAAATAAAATTTTGACAAAATTTTCTATAGAAATAAAATTTTGACAAAATTTTCTATAGAAATAAATTTTTGACAAAATTTTCTATAGTAATAAAATCTTGACAAAATTTTCTATAGAAATACAATTTTGACAAAATTTTCTATAGAAATAAAATTTTGACAAAATTTACTATAGTAATAAAATCTTGACAAAATTTTCTATAGAAATAAAGTTTTGAGAAAATTTTCTATAGATATAAAATTTTGACAAAATTTCTATAGAAATAAAATTTTGACAAAATTTTCTATAGAAATAAAATGTTGACAAAATTTTCTATAGAAACAAAATTTTGACAAAATTTTCTATAGAAACAAAATTTGACAAAATTTTTTATAGAAATAAAATTTTGACAAAATTTTCTATAGAAATAAAATTTTGACAAAATTTTCTATAGAAATAAAATTTTGACAAAATTTTCTATAGAAATAAAATTTTTACAAAATTTTCTATAGAAATAATATTTTGACAAAATTTTCTATAGAAATAAAATTTTGACAAAGTTTTCTATAGAAATAAAATTTGGACAAAAATTTCTATGGAAATTAAATTTTGTCAAAATTTTATCTCTATAGAAAATGTCAAAATTTTTTTCTATCGGATGAATCTTACTCCTCCAAGATGCTCCGAAGGTAAAATCTGGGGAGCAGGTTATATGGGGGCTATATATAATTATAAACCGATATGGATCAATTTTTGAATGGTGTTTAGAGACCGTATACTAACATCCCGTACCAAATTTCAAACCGATCTGATGAAATTTGCTTCTCTAAGAGGCTCCGCAAGCCAAATCTGGGGGTCGGTCTATATGGGGGCTATACGTAAAAGTGGTCCAATATAGCCCATTTGTATCCGACCTACATCAATACTATCCGACGTACATCAATAACAACTACTTATGCCAAGTTTCAAGTCGATAGCTTGTTCCGTTCGGAAGTTAGCGTGATTTCAGCAGACGGACGGACGGACATGCTTAGATTCACCACGACCCAGAATATATACGTTATGGGGTCTTAGAGCAATATTTCAATGACAAAGTTAATGTCACCCCCACCCTATAGTGGAGGGTATAAAAAAGTAAACTTCATTATAGGAAGAATGAACTAACTCTTGCGAAAATTGAACTAAATTGTACTACACATTGTGAGATTTGCACAATGCGTTGTTAAAACTGTGAAATTTAGTGTTCTGTTGTAGTTTTTAACTGCAATTCACGAAATGACACCCTCTTATAGAAGAAAAAATTAACTAAAACTAAAAAACGAAAATCATTGGCGCCAAATCATGACCATTTTAACCATACAGAAGTTCATTCTTACACTGAAAAAAAAAGCATACTCGGTTCCAAAGATTTCGTCTTTACTTTAAAAAATTTGGTATTGATTCCGAGCCAAAGAAGCGGAGAATACAAGTAAGGATACTTTTAAGACACAATTCTCTTTTAAATTTAGGTTTTGTGTACTTACTTCTAGGAAGCAAATTTTAATTTTTCGCTTTCTCAGCTTTTTTTTCTTCATATGCTATCAAAGGCCTTTAAAAACGAGTTAACGGCAACTTTATTTTTCAAATTAAGACTCGACTTCCAGTAGAAATTATGCTATGTTTGAAGTAAAAAACTTCTTTAAAATAAAGTTTTGAAAAACATGTCCTATATTTGAACGATTTTTTGCTTTGTAGTCAAGATGCAAAAAGACAACAAATTTAAAGACAATTTCATTAAATTTAAAGAATTTTTCTGAATTATTAAAATCAAGTTGACCTTAGCCTATAATTTTTTTCTTTCATGTTAAGATACCCATTTCAGTCAAATCACTTAATTATAAGGACAATACGACTTCATTGAAAAGTTTATCGACTTTTGGACAAGGAAAATAACTTTATTTTAGAGAAATGCGTCTTCTATGCTAAGCAAAATTTGTATTCGTATTTTAAAGACATGAAATCTTTGACCTCACGACAATATTTTTTTCAGTGTTCTATTTTTGGGAATCCTACGAAAATTTTCATTTGCTTTAGTTCATATTGAACTTATGTGTACGGTCATTGAACTTTAAACCCACGTTTAGTGCATAAAATTTTTGAGGCATACTTAAAAAATGTAAGATTTCATTAAGTTGTGGAAAATTTCGATAAAAATAATAAAATAACTACTACCAAAAAATTTTTTTTTTTCAAATAAAAATAAGTTAAATTTAGCGTTAGTTTAACTACGGAAACTTTTTTCTGTATAGCTCATTGTATTCGTATCTTCAACGAAAAGCATTCTAGGAATGAAAACAATTTTCAAGTCAACTTTAAAAATTTTGTCAAAATTATATTTCTATAGCAAATTTTAACAAAATTTCATTTTTATACACAATTTTATTTCTTTACATTTTTTTTTTTTTTAATTTTATTCCTATATCATTTTTTTTCTCAAAAGTTTATTTCTATGGAAAATTTTGTCAAAATTATATTACTTACAAAACTTTGCAAAAATTTATTTTTTTAGAGAAAATTTCAAATAACAATAAGTTAAACTTAGCGTTATTTTAACTACGGAAACGTTGTATTCGTATCTTCTTACAAACAATATTCGTATCTTCTTACAAACAATTTCAATGAAAAGCATTCTAGGAATGAAAACAATTTTCAAGTCAACTTTAAAAAATTTTGTCAAAATTCTATTTCGATAGCGAATTTTGTCAAAATTTTAGTTTTATACAAAATTTTATTTCTGTACATTTTTTTTTTAAATTTTTATTTTTTTTTTTTAATTTCAAAAGTTTATTTCTAAAAAAAAATTTGTTTTATACAAAATTTTATTTCTGTACATTTTTTTTTTAAATTTAAATTTTTTTTGAAATTTCAAAAGTTTATTTCTATAGAAAATTTCGTCAAAATTATATTAACTACAAAAATTAAATTTTTTAGCGAAAATTTTTTTAATAATTTTATTTCTATAGAAAATTGTGTCACCATTTTATTTTTATAGGAAATTATGTCCAAAATTTATTTATATAGAAAATTTTCCCAAAATTTAATTCTATGAAAAATGTTGCCAAAATTCTTTTTCTATAGAATTTTTTTGTAAATTTTTTTTTCTAGAAAATTTTATGAAAATTTTATTTCTATGGAAAATTTTGTGAACATTTTATTTGTATAGAAAATTCTATTTCTATAGAAATTTTTTGTAAATTTTTTTTTCTAGAAAATTTTATGAAAATTTTATTTCTATGGAAAATTTTGTGAACATTTTATTTGTGTAGAAAATGTTGACAAAATTTTATTCCTATAGAAAAATTTGTCAACAGTTTATTTCTATATAAAATTTTTTCAAAATGTTATTTCTGTAGAAAATTTTGTAGAAATTTTATTTATCTAGAAAATTTTGTGAAAATTTTATTTGTATAGAAAATTTTGTAAAAATTTTATTTCTATAGAAAATTTCGCCAAAGTTTTATTTCTATAGAAAATTTTGTCAAAGTTTAATGGTTTAAAAATTCTATAGACAATTTTTTTTTTCTATAAAAAAAGTTGCAAAATTATATTGCTATAAAAAAATCTAGAATTTTATTTTATTAAAATTTGTATTAAATGGTATTTATTTATTTTATTTAGTTCAGAAAGGGGGAATAGCGCCTGCAAAATCCCCATTACTTAAAGTCCGAAAACGATTCTTTGGCATATTGAGCTCGTTTTCAATTACACATTTCCAAAAATTTGACCCCGACGTGATTTGAACACGCAACCTTCTGATCTGGAGTCAGACGCGCTACCGTTGCGCCACGGAGTCATATTGATGAGACCTTGAGATATCCTGAAATTTTAACCAGAATATTATCAGATTTTATAGAAAATTTTGTCAAAATTTTATTTCTATGGAAAACTTTGTCTAAATTTTATTTCTATGGAAAACTTTGTCTAAATTGTATTTATATTGAAAATATTTCCAAAATTTTATTTCTATATAAAATTTTAATCTATAATTTTATTTTTTTTAAATTTTATTTCCATAGTAAAAATAGTAAATTTTTATTTCTTTAGAAAATTTTAAGATTTGTTTTAACTCTTAAAACTTTGTACAAATTTTTGTCTATAAAAATATTTGTCGTTGTTTTTGGTTCAGATAGGGGAAATAGAACCCACAATATCCTCCCGATAGCTGAGCTTGAAAACCAATTTTTATTTTCGGCAGATTAAACAATTTTTCCATCACATATTCCCAAAAATTTGACCCCGACGTGATTTGAACACGCAACCTTCTGATCTGGAGTCAGACGCGCTACCGTTGCGCCACGGAGTCATATTGAAGAGACCTTGGGATGTCTTGAAATTTATATAAAAAAAAAATGGTCAAAATTTCGTTTCTATAGAAAAATTTGTCAAAATTTATAGCTAATTTTGTCAGAATTTTATTTCTATAGAAAAATTTTTTATAATTTTATTTCTATAGAAAATATTGTCAAAATTTTATTTCCATAGAAAATTTTTATCAAAATTTCATTTCTATACATTTGGTCAAACTTTTAATCTATAATTTTTGTTTTTCAAAATTGTATTTCTATAGAAAAATTTCTCACATATTTATTTTTATATAAAATTGTAGATTTTATTTGTTCAAATTTTTAAAACTTTGCCAAATTTTTGGTATATAGAAAAAATATGTCAAAATATGTTTATAAAATTTAATTTTTTTTTTTAATTTTTGGTCTATAGAAAAATTTGGCAAAATTTGCGGTGGCCCCCATTTAGGGACTAATTGATCACATATTCCCAAAAATTTGACCCCGACGTGATTTGAACACGCAACCTTCTGATCTGGAGTCAGACGCGCTACCGTTGCGCCTCGGAGTCTTATATATGAGACTTTGGGATGTCCTGAAATTTGTACCACAAAATTTGTCAATATTTCATTTCTGTAGAAAATTTTATCATAATTTTATTTCTATAGAAAAATATTTTATAATTTTATTTCTATAGAAAATAGTGCCAAAAAAAAATTATTAAAATTTCATTTCTCTAACTAAATTTTAATCTCTATTTTTTCAAAATTCTAGTTCTATAGAAACAATTTTGTCACATGCTTATTTTTATATAAAATTTTAGGTTTTTTTCAAATTTTTAAAACTTTGCCAAATTTTTGGTCTATAGAAAAAATTTGTCAAAATTTGCGTTGTTTTTGATTCATATAGCCCACAATTAGTCCCCCATGGCAGAGCCCTCAAACATTTTTTATGCCACACTGAAATATTTTTCGATCACATATTCCCAAAAATTTGACCCCGACGTGATTTGAACACGCAACCTTCTGATCTGGAGTCAGACGCGCTACCGTTGCGCCACGGAGTCTTATTGATTAGACTGTAGGATGTCCTGAAATTTATACCACAAATTTGGTCAATATTTCATTTCTGTAGAAAATTTTATCATAATTTTATTTCTATAGAAACATTTTTTATAACTTTATTTCTATAGAAAATAGTGCCAAAAAAAATTATTAAAATTACATTTCTCTAAAACATTTGGTCAAACTTTTAATCTATAATTTTTGTTTTTCAAAATTGTATTTCTATAGAAAAATTTATCACATGTTTATTTTTATATAAAATTTTTAGGTTTTTTTCAAATTTTTAAACTTTGTCAAAATTTTGGTCTATAGAAAAAATTTGTCAAAATTTGGGGTGTTTTGATTCAGATAGGGGGAATATAGCCCGCAATTAGTCCCCCATGGCAGAGCCCGCAAACATTTTTTATGCCACACTGAAATATTTTTCGATCACATATTCCCAAAAATTTGACCCCGACGTGATTTGAACACGCAACCTTCTGATCTGGAGTCAGACGCGCTACCGTTGCGCCACGGAGTCTTATTGATTAGACTGTAGGATGTCCTGAAATTTATACCACAAATTTGGTCAATATTTCATTTCTGTAGAAAATTTTATCATAATTTTATTTCTATAGAAACATTTTTTATAACTTTATTTCTATAGAAAATAGTGCCAAAAAAAATTATTAAAATTTCATTTCTCTAAAACATTTGGTCAAACTTTTAATCTATAATTTTTGTTTTTCAAAATTGTATTTCTATAGAAAAATTTATCACATGTTTATTTTTATATAAAATTTTTAGGTTTTTTTTTTTTAAATTTTTAAACTTTGTCAAAATTTTGGTCTATAGAAAAAATTTGTCAAAATTTGGGGTGTTTTTGATTCAGATAGGGGGAATATAGCCCGCAATTAGTCCCCCATGGCAGAGCCCGCAAACATTTTTTATGCCACACTGAAATATTTTTCGATCACATATTCCCAAAAATTTGACCCCGACGTGATTTGAACACGCAACCTTCTGATCTGGAGTCAGACGCGCTACCGTTGCGCCACGGAGTCTTATTGGTGAGACTGTGGGATGTCCTGTAATGCGTACCAGAATATTATCGGTTTTTATTTATTTATATAGTTGATTCATAAGGTTATGGTAAAAATCGAAGTGGTTAACGTGGCGCTACCGGAGTCTAATTACGCAATATTTTAAATATTAGAAAATAATCTATAAAATAGGTTTTATCTTTGAAACTAAATTAATTTACGTTATATTTTTTATATAAAATAATCAAAAAAATATACATGTTTATACCATAAACAAAATAAATAAAAATCTCATTTGACCCCGACGTGATTTGAACACGCAACCTTCTGATCTGGAGTCAGACGCGCTACCGTTGCGCCACGGAGTCTAATCGAAAACTATGCCATATTTTAAATACTAGAAAATAGTTGCAACTCTATAAAAAAATATTTTTTTAACTAAATTAATTTACATTATATTTTTATATAAAATAACAAAAAAAAAACATATTTATAAAATAAATTAAAATAAAGAAAGAAAATCTCTTGACCCCGACGTGATTTGAACACGCAACCTTCTGATCTGGAGTCAGACGCGCTACCGTTGCGCCACGGAGTCTTGTGTGCACTACTTGCTCACCATTCTGTTATAAGCACAATACACACACATACACATAGTATTTTCGCAGCATTTATTTTGTACGCTATTTTTAGCCGACAGTTGTCGTTATTCATATCGCAGCTGCGACGAGGGTTCTTTCCCGCTGTCCATGTTCTGGTTTGGGGCTAGCTGCTTTATAACCAAACACTTGAATGCATATTTCAATTTGTATGGCGGCCCCTACGACAGACAGACTGTTTGATTATTCAATTCATTTCGAACGATTGCTATAGTGCCGCGTTAGAAATTTTGCTTCGACATATGTCTGTACGTATTGTTGAATAGAACCTATATTTGTATATAAAAAATAACTAGTAGCCTATCTTGATGTACTTTAAAATATATTTTTGATAAAATTTTAAAATTAAACCTATTCAGTTTAATTAATAATTGATCATTTGCATACCGCTACCACAGAATAGGGGTATGATTTGTCATTGTGTTTGAAAGGAAAATAAAGAAAAAGAGTCGTTGGCGCCAAATCATAACCATCCCAGCAAAAAAAAGTGTCGCCAAAAATGTAACGAAAATGCTCTTTTTCGATCCGGTAGTAATGCTAACTTGACGTAGATGCGATGAATTTGACATAAGCTTGTCATAGGATGGATGTCAACTATTTCAACAGTCGTTGCAGTGAATTTCAGTGTTGCCAATTTGGTGCTTTTAGCACCAAATTTAGTACTTTTTGATTTCTAAAAAGCACCAAATTGCCTTTTTGGTGCCTTTTCAAAAAAAGCACCAACTTGGTGCTTTCTGGCATTTTCATTTAGTGCTTTTGGTGCTTTTTTTATTTTGAACAGTATTAAGTTTAATTGATACAAAAATTTTGATTAGACTTTCAAGAGCCGAAGAAACTCAAATTTATTGCCAAATATAGAATTTGATTGTTATGAAGTTGGTATTGATTATTTTTTAATTAATATTGTTATTTAGGGTATTCTGAAGGAAAGTCGAGCGATGAGTGTCGAATTTTCGAATTTGGTAAAGATGTCATTAAAAACGTTTGTATTAAATTCACAAAAGCACGCACAACTGACATAAGACTCATTCCATATATTAATATAGACTCCTTCCATATATTAATATTTTGAAAGTTGAAAAACATCACTGATCAAAATGAATTGGACGAAAGCATTAAAACTGATCAAAGTGTATACTTGAATAGCGGTTCATAATGGTGAGTACTAAGTTCGAGTTTTGCCGCTAAAGTGAAAACTATATCAGTAAAAAAGGCATAAAATTATGCATATTTGCTGCAAATTTTATTATAACTTGATGGGGAATAGCCAAAAGCAAATTTTCACAAAGTTTGTATTCCTTAAAATGAATTATTAAAGAAATTGTAATTGTCAAAAAATGACTATTTTAGCAGCTAAGCTCGATCTTAATACCCACCTTAACGTCTTAAAATTCAATTCACAAAAGTTCTATAATAGGTACATCTTCGGAAGTTTTTTTTTTTTTTTTTAGTAGAGCATTTAATTTTCGATTTTGTGGTGGAAGGTGGTATGTTAGAATTTATAATATATTTTTGGTGCTTTTTGGTCTTGGGGAGTTGGCAACACTGGTGAATTTACATCACTTTTTAAGGTGTGATCCGAATTCCGTCTTTTGGGTGTGTGATATTTTGCCAAATAAAAATTTTTTATATTTTTTTATGACTTTAAATGCATTTTAACGCTTACCTGATAGGTTTAACCTAAAAAATTTTTGAAAAATTCGCAATTTTTCTAAAACGGGTTTAGCATTTTTTCGACAAAATTTATATAATTTGTATCATTTTATTAATTATTCCTCGTTTTTAACCTATTTGAAACAAAATAAGGTAAAATTACCCATTAATGTGAAAAACGAGCTATAAACAAGTATATACGGCCGTAAGTTCGGCCAGGCCGGAACTTATGTACCCTCCACTATGGATTGCGTAGAAACTTCTACTGAAGACTGTCAACCACAATCGAATTACTTGGGTTGCGGTAACACTTGCCGATGGGAAGGTATCTTAAAACTTCCTAACATCGTCTTTTAAATTGCAAGGTAGTACATACGGGATATATATTAAACTAAAAAAGGCCGATTAAATATGTATATAATTAAGCTTGACAAAATTTGCTATAGAAATAAAATTTTTACAAAAGTTTCTATAGAAATAAAATTTTACACAAAATAAAATCTTGACAACATTTTCTATATAAATAAAATTAGGAGAATTTTTTTATAGAAATAAAATTTTGACAAAATTTTCTATAGAAATAAAATTTTGACAAAATTTTCTATAGAAATAAAATTTTGACAAAATTTTCTATAGAAATAAAATTTTGACAAAATTTTCTATAGAAATAAAATTTTGACAAAATTTTCTATAGAAATAAAATTTTGACAAAATTTTCTATAGAAGTCAAATTTAGACAAATTTTTCTATAGAAATAAACTTTTGACAAAATTTTCTCTAGAAATAAAATTTTGACAAAATTTTCTATAGAAATAAAATTTTGACAAAATTTTCAATAACAGGTTGGCTGATAAGTCCCCTGTCTGACACATAGATGGCGTCGCTAGTATTAAATGCATATTATTTTTATATAGTACCAACCTTCAAATGATTCGTGTCAAAATTTGACGTCTGAAAGCCAATTAGTTTGTGAGATAGAGCGTCTTTTGTGAAGCAACTTTTGTTATTGTGAAAAAAATGGAAAAAAAGGAATTTCGTGTTTTGATAAAATACTGTTTTCTGAAGGGAAAAAAATTCGGTGGAAGCAAAAAACTTGGCTTGATAATGAGTTTCCGGACTCTGCCCCAGGGAAATCAACAATAATTGATTGGTATGTAAAATTCAAGCGTGGCGAAATAAGCACGGTGGACGGTGAACGCAGTGGACGCTCGAAAGAGGTTGTTACCGACGAAAACATCAAAAAATCTACAAAATGATTTTGAATGACCGTAAAATGAGGTTGATCGAGATAGCAGAGGCCTTAAAGATATCAAAGGAACGTGTTGGTCATATCATTCATCAATATTTGGATAAGCGGAAGCTCTGTGCAAAATGGGTGCCACGCGAGCTCACATTTGACCGAAAACAACAACGTATTGATGATTCTGAGCGGTGTTTGCAGCTGTTAACTCGTAATACACCCGAGTTTTTCCGTCGATATGTGACAATGGATGAAACATGGCTCCATCACTACACTCCTGAGTCCAATCGACAGTCGGCTGAGGGGACAGCGACCGGTGAACCGTCTCCGAAGCGTGGAAAGACTCAAAAGTCCGCTGGCAAAGTAATGGCCTCTGTTTTTTGGGATGTGCATGGAATAAATTTTATCGATTATCTTGAGAAGGGAAAAACCATCAACAGTGACTATTATATGGCGTTACTGGAGCGTTTGAAGGTCGAAATCGCGGCAAAAAGGCCCCATATGAAGAAAGTGTTGTTCCACCAAGACAACGCACCGTGCCACAAGTCATTGAGAACGATGGCAAAAATTTATGAATTGGGCTTCGAATTGCTTTCCCACCCACCGTATTCACCAGATCTGGCCCCCAGCGACTTTTTCTTGTTCTCAGACCTTAAAAGGATGCTCGCAGGGAAAAAAATTTGGCTGCAATGAAGAGGTGATCGCCGAAAGTGAGGCTTAGTTTGAGGCAAAACCGAAGGAGTACTACCTTGAAAGGAACTATGTTGGATAATAAAAACGAATTTAGACAAAAAATGTGTTTTTCTGTGTGTTAGACCGGGGACTTATCAGCCAACCTGATAGAAATAAAATTTTGGCAAAATTTTCTATAGAAATAAAATTTTGACAAAATTTTCTATAGAAATAAAGTTTTGGCAAAATTTTCTATAGAAATAAAATTTTGGCCAAATTTTCTATAGAAATAAAATTTGACAAAATTTTCTATTGGAATAAAATTTGACAAAGTTTTCTATAGAAATAAAATTTTGATTGATTATTTTTGGCTGGAGTGGCAACCATGATTATGAATCGATATGGACCAATTTTTGAGTGATTGGGGATCGGCTATATATAACTATAGACCGATATGGACCAATTTTGGCATGATTATTAGCGGTCATATACTAACACCACGTTCCAAATTTCAACCGGATCGGATGAATTTTGCTCCTCCAAGAGGCTCCGGAGATCAAATCTGGGAAACGGTTTATATGGGGGCTATATATAATTATGAACCGATGTGGACCAATTTTTGGCATGGCTGAAACAAGTATATACGGCCGTAAGTTCGGCCAGGCCGAAGCATATGTACCCTCCACCATGGATTGCGTAGAAACTTCTTCTAAACACTGCCATCCACAATCGAATTACTTGAGTTGCGGTAACGCTTGCCGATGGCAAGGTATCTTAAAACTTCCTAACACCGTCTTCTAAATTGTAAGTAAATCCATACGCGGTATATATTAAATCAAAAAATACCGATTAATTACGGTTTCTATGGGGGCTATATATAATTATAGCGCGATATGGACCAATTCTGGCACGGTTGTTAGAGACCATATACTAGCACCATGTTCCAAATTTCAACCGGATCGGATGAAATTTGCTTCTCTTAGAGGCTCCGCAAGCCAAATCTGGAGATCGGTTTATATGGGGGCTATATATAATTATGAACCGATGTGGACCAATTTTTGCATGGTTGTTAGAGACCATATACCAACATTATGTACCAAATTTCAGTCGGATCGGATGAAATTTGTTTCTCTTTGAGGCTCCGCAAGCCAAATCTGGGGATCGGTTCATATGGGGGCTATATATAATTACGGACCGATGTGGACCAATGTTAGGATGGTTGTTAGAGACCATATACCAAAACCATTTACCAAATTTCAGCCGGATCAGATGAAATATGCTTCTCGTTGAGGCTCCGAAAGCCAAATCTGGGGATCGATTTATATGGGGTCTATATATAATTATGGACCGATATGGACCAATTTTTGCATGGTTATTAGAGACCATATACTAATACCATGTACTAAATTTCAGCCGGATCGGATGAAATTTGCTTCTCTTAGAGGCTCCGGAAGCCAAATCTGGGGATCGATTTATATGAGGTCTATATATTATTATGCACCTATATGGACCAATTTTTGCATGGTTGCTAGTGACCATATACTTACACCATGTACCAAATTTCAGTCAGATTGGATGAAATATGCTACTCTTAGAGGCTCCGCAAGCCAAATCTGGAGGTCCGTTTACATGGGGCTATACGTTAAAGTGGACCGATAAGGCCCATTTGCAATACCATCGGACCTACATGAATAACAACTACTTGTGTCAAGTTTCAAGTCGATAGCTTGTTTCGTTTGGAAGTTATCGTGATTTCAACAGACGGACGGATATGCTTAGATCGACTCAGAATTTCACCACGACCCAGAATATATATACTTTATGGGGTCTTAGAGCAATATTTCGATGTGTTACAAAACGAATGACAAAGTTAATATACCCCCCATCCTATGGTTGAGGGTATAAAAATTGAATTAAAAGAACTTCCTGTGTAGTTTAAAAAGAACATCTTTGGAAGGACAGTTTTGGAAGTGCCCTTTAGATCAACTTTAGAACAATCAATTTTTTTGCTGCACTGAAAAAAAATATTGTCGTGAGGCCAAAGATTTCATGTCCATAAAATACGAATGCAAATTTTGCTTAGCATAGAAGGCACATTTCTGTAATATAAAGTTTTTTCCTTGCCCAAAGTCGATAAACTTTTCAATGAAGTCGTATTGTCCTTATAATTAAGTGATTTGACTTAAAAATGGGTATCATAACATGAAAGAAAAAAGGTTTGGGCTAAGGTCAACTTGACTTTAATAATTCAGAAAAATTCTTTAAATTTAATGAAATTGTCTTAAAATTTTTTATCTTTTTGCATCTTGACTACAAAGCAAAAATCGTTCAAATATAGGACATGTTTTTCAAAACTTTATTTTAAAGAAGTTTTTTACTTGAAACATTGCATAATTTTTCATTTTCATTTTATATTTCTAAATTAATTAATTAAGAAAAGTAACCGTGAAAAAATCTGGTCTTCAGCTTGAAAACTGAACATAGTACTCAGCTTAACATAGCAAAATTTCTATTGGAAGTCGAGTCTTAATTTGGAAAATAAAGTCGTCGTTAACTTGTTTTTAAAGGACTTTGATAGCATATGAAGAAAAAAAGCTGAAAAAGCGAAAAATTAAAATTTGCTTCAAGAAGCAAGTACACAAAACCCGATTTTAAAAGAGAATTGTGTCTTAAAAGTATCCTTACTTGTATTCTCTGCTTCTTTGGCTCGGAATCAATACCAAATTTTTTATAGTAAAGACAAAATCTTTGGAACCGTGTATGCTTTTTTTTCAGTGTAAGCTGAGTACTATGTTCAGTTTTCAAGCTGAAAACCAGCTTTTTTCACGGTTACTTTGCTTAATTAATTAATTTAGAAATATAAAATGATTATCAATCAATTCATTGGATCTTTTCCATCCATTATTTGATAAGACTTGATAAAAATATAATAGTCTTCATAAATATTTTTGTACTTTTAATTTAGTGTTTTGGTGAAAAAACCGAACATAGTACAAAACGTCTTTAAAATAAAGTGTTGAAAAACATGTCCTATATTTGAACGATTTTTGCTTTGTAGTCAAGATGCAAAAAGAAAACAAATTTAAAGACAACTTCATTAATTTTAAAGAATTTTTCTGAAATATTAAAGTCAAGTTGACCTTAGCCCAAACATTTTGTCTTTCATGTTATGACACCCATTTTTAGGTGAAATCACTTAATTATAAGGACAATACGACTTCATTGAAAAGTTTGTCGACTTTTGGACAAGGAAAAAACTTTATATTAGTAATGCGTCTTATATGCTAAGCAAAATTTGCATTCGTATTTTAAAGACATGAAATCTTTGACCTCACGACAATATTTTTTTCAGTGTGTTCAATAAAATTTCATTACATCAGCCAGAAAAATATTTTTTTTAAGTTAATATACTTAAACAAAACATACTTAAACAAACAAAATTGATTTTACACCATGTAAAACAAACTTTGTTACAGCGAAAATATATGGGAAACGATATTTATTTGCCTAAAGATTTGTTTGGAAGGAAAGATTTATTTTTTTTGCGTGTAGAAAAAAATAATTTTCTTTTTTTCAATTATCTGTGGTAATCTTAAGTTAATTTTGGAATTAGTTTAGCAACGTACTTTTTTTCTATGTAGCGTTGTCCATTTGCTTGTTGACATTAAGCTAACCTTGGTAAAACCCATTTCATCCGATTTAACTGACTCCAGATGTGTATGAAATAGACCCATAATAGGGATAGGTTAGGTTAGGTTTGTTAATGATCAACACTTAAAAAAAAAAAATGATTGGAAAAGTTGAGAGAAGATTATAAAGTGGGTTTTTTTACGCGTCAACTCATCAAAAAGTTTGACGTCACGACTTTTCAATGATCGGAAAGGCAACCTTTAATATTTAGAAAGAATGGATAGTCGGAAAATCTGATTAAAATTGGACTTTTCCAGAGGCTGAATCAAAACAATTTTCTAAGGGCTTTTAAACACTATTCGCAGTTTATATAGGTTGTTGACCATGCTATGTATCAAATATATACTTGCACTCTTTTAGGCGGCACAATTTCCTTTAAAGTGCTGCCAAACTCATAGTTACTCATATCTAGTTGTTGTCTATGCTATTTATTGTGTACTAACTTCCTGTAATATACTTCGGGGATGAAGAAAATTCCCCTAAAGGGAAATTATTATTGCAGTGGGTTGTTGTCGGTGCTACTAGTATTTTGTTCAGTTAATATGGCATACTTGTAGGCTGCAAGAAAATTATACGGCCTCTTATGCGCTTTACAGATTATCAGTTATTCCGGACGGAATGTCGGCGTTTGTAAAGAATCTTACAATGTGTCGGATCGATACGACTTGTCGGCGATGACTAAATCGGTAAATGTGTTATCGATCCCATGAACATGCAGCAGTATCGATTATGCCTTCGGACTTAAATTATAATGTGCACAATATATGGGATATGTTCGATACGAGCACTGTCGCCCGGAAAAACTGATAATATGTAAAGCGCATTAGCCCCTTGATGTTTTTTTTACTTACGAAAAAATTGTGAACATCCAATTAAAGTAAGTGTTTTGGTACAAAAACTATTTTTTTTATTTAAAATATTCAATTTTTTTAAATTAAATTATTCACTTATTTATTTAGGTGAATGGTAGCCACTTCAAGCATTTGTCTATAAAACCCAATGAACCTATCCCTTAACTGTCTATCCTCTAATTATCTCTATCATAGGACTAAATAATAACACCTTTATGGTCTTTATGCATCTATAACAGGGACAGTTAATTATTATTATTTTCCCAACATCCTACCAAAACTCCTCTGCCTTTGCAAAACCAGTCGAAATTATCTATCGTGGAGTCAAGTCATTCTTGTTTGGTATCTATGGTTAAATATTCCTGTTGTATGCCACTTTATGGATTTGCTCTTATGAAATTAATAACCATATAGTGGAATTGTGTGATTTTGAAAAAGACAGTGAACTTCAAAGATTATATGAAACAAATGTTGGTTGCATGGAAAATATAAATAATGAAGAGTGTCTTAACGAAAAAGAAAAAAATTGTTTTTGATGTACAGACCAACACGTGCTTGTGTAGATCTTGTGAAAATTTTAAAGGAAAAAAAAATTTGTTAAAAGCTAAAACTTCACTTATGGTCCATTTCATTAAGAATAAATAATGTTAAGGGAGTTCCTGTTTTTCGTGAGAGTTTTTACAAGGAATCATAAACCAAGTGACTGTGACTTAATTTGTAAAAAAATTTAAAGGAAGTGGTCGTATTTAATAGACTATGGGCTTCATATCAATAGCAAACGTGTTCTTAATGAAATTAGAGCATCCATGTTATGCAGTATTGGAAGGAGTACCAGTGACAATAGACTTTGCAGGAGTGTCGCATATACTCCTGCAAAATCTTTTGTCACTGGTACTCCTTCCCATACTGCATAACATGGATGCACCAAGGTTTTTAGTAAAATTTAAGGTACATTGACTTATAGTACGAAACCAAGATGGTTCATTACCCAGCAAGGCTAGGAACTACCTTACATATTCCAAGGAAACCAGAATCTGTTGGTATGCCTCTGGCTACCTGCAAGTTCATTCGACGTGAGAAGGCTGTTAAGGCCTCGTTATTAGGGCTGTCACCCAGGATAAATCCCGGAATTTTGTATTTTGAATCCCGGAATCCCGAAAAAATAATTCCAATTTGTTAAAATTTTGGTTTTTTATGATGGTTTATTAATAAATTAGAGTCTACACTGTATGTTAAACGGCCCTTAGATTTCATGCCCGACAAATTGAGTTAATAAACATTTATGGTTCACCTTGAGTAAGAATTTATTATACATGAGATATACTAAACAGCGCAATTTAATCAAAAATCAGAGTAAACAATAAGCTCCTTTAAATAATGAGTTTATGTGAAATGGAATTCGTGCCACATAAAACAAAAAGCAATGATGAAAGGTGCGTCTGATAAAAAGTTTGTTGCCTTGATATTTATACTTAAATCGAAGTACAAAATGATTATCACAAGTATACGAAAATAACCCTACTCTAAGTGTTCGTTAAGTATGATAGCAATTTAAAAATGCTTTTTAATTTACTCTTTTTTTCTTTCGTTAATAAAATTGATTTAAACTAAATTGGTTTAAGTTTAGAACAATTTTTGGAGCTGTATATTGTTATTACTTAAAATATTTAAAGAATCCCGAAAAATCCCGGGATTCTATATTTTGAAATCCCGTATCCCGGTAATTTTAGAAATCGTTCCCGAGTGACAGCACTACTGGTTATGCATCTAAAAAGGTTGCGTAGCAGTAACATAACGGCAACGTATGATTTTTTGAGAAACAGAAAAAAAAACGTTCCAACAAGCTATCAAGAACTGGCAGAAAAAGTTTATTGTTTTACATTTAAAATGAATTTCACGAAAAACATTAATTTCTCATCGTCCATTTTAACCGAAAATAACACAATAATACATTTTTAAATAACACGATAAAACATTTTACTCCAATCGATGACGCTTGTTTTTTGATCAGCTGATACGACAACGACACGTAACATTTTTTCTGAAACTTACGACACGTCTACGTTGGGTAATCGTCTGTATGGGCTGTCGTATATCGAAAACAAACAGCTGACACGCCACGCTACGCTTACCACCCGTTTTTGGATGCATAACCATGCATTTTTCACGGCAGATGTCCGATGAGAGAATTGAAACGACAATAAGCAAATATGACACTATCTAAACTTAAACCGCACACTAGATACGTGTGTGTTAGACGTCAGATATCATACCAGATATCTTCTATAACGGGTCGCTGACTGATAGACGAGTTTGCAAAACTATTGGCGCAAAGTATAATAACTACTCCATGAGTTGTCATGATGCGGAAGAAAACGATCCAATTAAACACCTCTTTTGTGAATGTCCTGCATTTTGTGTAAAGTTAAGTACTATGGTCGCTTTTCGAGTTGAAATGTTCGCGTTTATTTCATTAAAACAGTTCAATATATAGCAGATAAATTCACTCAATTGATGCGTAGTTTCTTGTTCCACTAAATTTTGGCATGACGTTATGGGAATATATTTGTTTTCATTTACAATTTTGATTATTTCAGGAAAAGTAATCGCGAAAATAGAGTGATTTTCAACTCGAAAACTGATCCTAGTACTCACCTTAAGGCGTAAGCGAATTTTAGGACAATACATCTTTAGATTACTGGCAGACCTGGAAAATATTAATTTTAACAGTTTGCTAATGTTTTTGGAACAATCGGGATGGTTCAACAGAAAACTAGAAATGTCCATATGTAATAGGTACTTTTAGGTAATGTGTTATCACATGGACTGAATAGTCTAAGTGAGCCTGACAATAAATCGGGCTGGCAATTTAACCTAACCTATTATCGATGAAGATTTTTTCAAATAGAAGATATCAAAAACACCATCTTCCAAAATACCTAAAAAAGTCGCCTTTTGAAACGCTTAATTTTAGAATGGTAACTCAAGTTCCCTTAGATATTATGCCCCACATCGACCCAGGTGTCATGCGTAAGTCTTTAGTGAGAATAGAAGACAATAAGAATGTTCATAAAATGCGAAACATAGATATTTCTGTAAATCTTATAAAAATTCACCTATCATAACCTCAGATGAATCGCTATATTGGAAGGCAACTGAATTTAGGCAATTTCAATTTACAAAAAACTCGCTGAAGAAATTGATTTGTTGCTATACTTCATATACAATAAAATGAAATAAATGATCTATGCTAGTTACAGTTAAATTGGTTTCCAAAAAATTTCAAAACACATAAACAAAATTTGGATGATTCAACTATACATTGGAGCTATTTAAAGTATAATTTATTAAATAATAAAAAAGTAATTTAGAGTAAAAGAACATTATTACAAAACCTAAAAAGTGCAAAGAACATTTGAAGAAGCTTGTAGCTGTAAATGTGAAACATGAAGCCCACTGTGGGTATTCGGGAATTTCTAATACAATATTTGAAAGTTTTAAAAATATTGAACATAAAGACATTAATCTTAGTAATAAACCTAGATATTGGTTTCTAAAACTTAAACCGTGTTGGCAGTTGTGCAGAGGACTTAGTAACAATTTTGAAAGAAGAGCAAGTGGGTCTTTTTATAAACTTAAAAATGCATCTACTGCTATTATAGAAAAATTGGCAAGTGGGTATTACTTGCATTTTGGATTAGAAGAACATGTAAACAAAATCTAAATATGTTGAATTACCCAACAATATTAACATCGATATCAATATAGACGGGGTTCCCATATTTAAAAGCTCTAGAATATAATTCTTTAAGACTGAATAATATTATCAGAATTGTAGAACTACACGTGGGCGTTTATTTGGTACACCACAAGACAGATAAAATAGAACCCTATTTACGGAAATTTCGTGTTGAGTTGTCCGATATAATTGATAGAGGTCTTCAAAGAAATGAAAAATTTATTACCAATGGGTGCACAAAATGTACATAAGTTCGCAAAAAAAAAATAACACATTAACATTAAAACATTGTGTGACATCTGGAAAGCTTATCACAGATCACGCTTTTTTAATAAGAAAATATCCAAATAACCACCTATCAAAATACAAAACGCCTTAAGAAAAGCTCAATATAAATATGGTAACACAAGTTCCTTTGGAACTAACATAGTGCAGCTCAATCACTTAGGCGTCATGCGCAAATTTTGGTAAGAGTAAGGGATAATAAAATTTATAATTTCAAATCTGTATTACAAATTTCGTTTCTATGAAATATACCATATAAGTTGTTTAAATTCATCTCTAGGCATATCTTCAGTAGAATTTTGTGTTCCGATGATTGCTGGATATCCAATTTTTCTTGATAGAATTCGTGGTGCTTTCGAGGAAAAAGTGGCAGTAATTTGGTTATGCAAAATTTCATGTTCGTACGACAATTTAGTTGATATTGCATTTCATTTTTAACTTTATTATGATATAGCTATCTAATGGCCTAGCCATACATCCAAAAGCGGGTCTAAAGCGTATCGTTTAGGGTTTCCAGAAGATGATTGTCAAAATCCGGGAAATTACGCCGTACATTCCGGTATTTATCGGGACCAGCAAAAAATAATCACATTTTTCAAAAATATTTGCCCCTATTTTATTTCTTTTGTTAAATTTGCATAAAAGCTATGTCATAGTCATTAATGCCTGCAGACTTTAAAATTCCGAAATATTCTGCAACCTCTGACGTTCTCCCAAGACAGCTGCGATGTTTTTCTATCAAGTTGTCCTTTGAAAGTCCTAAGGCTAAACTCATATTTATCGGTTATGGCAAACAAAATTTAGATCTGAGGTGGCAATCGCTGCTTCCTTCTTAGTAAGTGTCGAAGCTAGGAATTTGGATATCGGACAATTTGTGTATATTTTGCATCACTATTGTTTTAGCGTCACTAACGGGCTTATGGTAGTGATAGGGATAAAATCATTTTTGAAATGTTGGCAGAGAATAGAGACTTGAATAGAGATGTGTGCGTAAATTTTTTTACATTTACTGCTCAAGTAACACCTGAAAATTCGAAAGATAGCGATAATCATTTGATTTGTTTCTGATAATGATAAGATTGAATGGAATAGCAAAAATCTGCAGACAAACGTACATTTAAAAAGTATGAAAATCCAAAACCTTAAATATTTTTGAAAGCGATTTAATTTCAAATCGTTTTCTTTTCTAAGAAATGGGAAAAATTAAAACAATCCTTGAGAAATTGAAATAGCGGGATTTTTGGCAAATTTTGTGAAAGATTCGGGACACATCCTGTAGACAAAATTCCGGGACAATCCAGGCGAATCCCATCTGGCAAGCCTAGTATCGTTGCGTGTCAACTGTTTGTTTTTTATATACGACAGTCCATACAAACGATTACCCGCCGTTAACAAAATGTAAGATTCAGAAACAAAAATTTACGTCTCTTTTTCGTATCAGCTGATCAAAACAACAAGCATCATCGACTGAAAGAAGAAGAGAAATGCTATTAGCGTGAAAATATTTTACATTATATACGTACTATTGCTTTGATTTAGCTTAAAATGGACGATGAGAAATTAATATTAATCGTGACATTCAATTTAAGCATAAAAAAATTAACTTTTTTTCTGTCTGTTCTTGATAGTTTGTTGGTACGTTGTTTTCATTTAGGCTAATGGCCAAACAATCATACGTTGCCGTTATGTTACGGCTACGGTACACTTTTAGATTCATAACCAGGCCTTAATATTGGCGATTAAGGTGAGGGCTAAGTTAGAGTTTAATCGCTAAAATCAAAATTAAATCAGTAAAAAAATATAAATATAATATGCAAATTTTAATATAACTTGATGGGGAATAACCCCAAGCAACTATTTTTAAAGCTTTTCTTTAAAATGGATTATTAGAGAAAAGTAACCGTGGTAAACTTGCTATTTTAGCAAACGTACGATGCTACGTTACATTTTTAGGTGCATAACCAGCAATTAATATTTGAAGCTTCAACTGTAAAAAAACTAGAAATGACAATATGTAATAGGTACTTTTTGTTAATGTGGTATCACAATGGACGGAATAGTCAAAGTGAGCCTAAATTTAACCTAAACCAATATTGGATAACTCTATGATCTAAGACAATAGAGTTAGGAAGATGGGAAATTGGCTTGCTTCATACCACATGTTGCATTGCCGATGATAGGCCCACATTTACATTTTGGATGCAGACGAACATTGCATATTTTTTTCGTTTCCCTTTTAATTTTTTTAAATCAATTGAGAGAAGAGAATACTCTCCCTTGTGGAACCTAAGTCAATTGTTTTCTTCCAATTTAATTAAATAAAGTTAAAAATGTTCAATGCAAAAACCGAACTTAGTACCAGCCTTAAAAAGGAAGTGTAAAGTTGTAAAATGTATGTAGCAAAGACAATAATACCAAACATGTTTATTAATTCTATTATTCGGGTACGAAATCTAAGGGAGTTTGCACTGAATGAATACACCAATTTATTAATAAACAATCCAAAAGCCACAAATTTTACAAATTGGGATTATTTTTCGGGATGCCCGGATTCATAATAAAAAATCCCGGGATTAATACCGTCCCAAAAATCGCTGGATTTCTGGAGGAAATTTATTTCGAATTACAGGACTAGTGCTAAACCATAGACTACATGGATTGCTACTAAGAATCCAAATTATCGCTTCATTATAGCAAGATAAAGAATAAAAAATCTGCCAATATTCACTAATTGTGTAATATTGGAGAGGATTTGTTTTGTAAATTCGATTCGATAAGTTATTTAAAAAATAAAGATAAGTTAAAGTATAGTGATAAAAAGATTTTGTAAGTGCCTTACAAGTGGGAAAACAAAAGTGAAAATTTAAATGCATTCTGTGTAAGGAGGAGAAGGAAATTGGTTAGTACATCTATTTCCATTTTCCTGTTGACACCTAGAAGTGCCTATATGTAATAGGTACTTTTAGTTAAATGTGGTATCACAATGGACTGAATAGTCTAAGTGAGCCTTAAATTTAATCGGGCTGCCACGTTAACCTAACCTAACCTGTTGACACAGAATAAAGGATATAGTTGTGTTATAATATGCAGACGAATCCGGAGGAAGTTCCAGGAAGTGGACGAGTTTGCAGTCGGAATTTTGAAGCAGAATTAAGTTATTAAAAAAATAAAGATAAGTTAAAGTGATAAAAAAACTTTGTAAGTGCCTTACAAGTGAAAAATTAAGTGCATTCTGTGTAAGGAGAAGGAAATTGGTGGTGGTTAGTACCTTTATTTCCGTTTTCCTATAGACAGAATCAAGGAAATAGTGGTGTTATAATATGCAGATGAATCCGGAGGAAGTTCCAGGAAGTACACGCGTTTACAGTCGGAATTTTGATGCAGAATGTATGTGTGTTGGAAACCTGCGGAAAGGAGCCATGACTACGTTGCTACTAGGTAAGTAATCTGTTTTATTATATTAAGAGAATATTGTGAAAGAAAATTTTGTTGGATTTAACACGTCTGACAAATTCTACCAAAATAGAAATATTGCTCTTAAGTTATTTCATGTCATATAACGTAAGCTTTGGGGTTATTTCTTAAAAATCACACATGATTACCTTTTAACATTCCATCATATTTAAATTCAATTAACTTCTTCTATTAATATTTCCCACCATTCCCTGCTCAGTTATACTGTCTCTCACTGCTAAAAAATACACTGCAATTCCTAATTACATTCGGCCTACCCTAATGTTCACCATGTGGTATCACAATGGACTGAATAGTCTAATTGAGCCTGATTCGTCGGGCTGCCACCTGGGGATGCCAGACGTGCTCTTTTAAAGAGCACATGTGCTCTTTTTTACAAAATGTGCTCTTAAAACAAGACAGGCCAAAAGAGCACGCAAAAGTTCTCTTTTTGCATCACAACAAATATTAATCAAACGCGATTCAATAAATGGTAAAAGTAAACTGAAAATACGTAAATGTAGCACTAATAGATTTTCCTAGCCGTTATTTTCTAATTAAATAGTGTTTTACTTTATATATCTGAGTCGTATAAGATGTTGCTTCTTCACTTTGTATTCTGTTCTAAATGTAAACAAACTTCTTCAATAACGTTTTTCACAAAAACACCAAAAAATAACATACAAAGTATTGTAAGAAAATTAGCTTGAGTTGAAAGTGGGTTATTTTATGTTTATGGTATGAACTTTTTGCTATGTTTAAATGAATTATATTTCAATAAATTGGAATTAAATGTTTTTCTTTTATTTGAAAAAGTGTGATCTATTCTTTTCGTATGTGCTCTTTTTATAAGCTGAATGTGGTCTTTTTGCCTCTTCAAAATCTGGCATCCGTACTGCCACCTAACCTAACCTAATGTTCATTTCAATCCCAGATCAATTCATTGTAATACCACATTAACTAGAAGTACCTATTACATACGTGTTGTTTCGTCCGTCTTTTTGTGTTGGAGAAGGTGACCAGAGACCTATCGAAAGCATTCGATACGGTCAACCATGCCAAATTGACCGTATCGACATCGAGAATACGGACATCGAGAATACGCCCCTACCGGCAGGAGTGAAACGTTGGGTGCTGAATTATATGTGGACGTCAGTCGTACGTGGAATTCAGGGACAAACAGTCAAAACAACGTAGAGTTAAACAGTGAGTTCCCCAGGGTGGGGAGATATCTCCGGCTCTGTTTAACATCTACCTGTCCTCGATTCCACGCCCACCTGACGGCGTCGAGATTGTATCATATGCGGATGACTGTACAATCTTGGCATCTGGGCCCAATGTTGATGACATCTACTATCGTTTAAATGTCTACGTAGCTAATCTTACCAGTTATTTCACTGCGAGAAACTTGAGGATATCCCCCACCAAATCCTCAGCCACACTATTCACTACATGGACGGCAGAAGTGCGCAGGCAGTGTCGATGGCGAAATAATTCCGACCACAAATTACCCCAAGATTCTTGGGGTCACATTCGACAGCCTTTTCAGATCGTCTGCCCATGCCACTCAATTTGTAATAAGCTCCGTGGAAACAAGGTCCTCGAGTCACTTGCCGGCAGTACTTGGGGTGCGGACAAAGAAACCTTGTTAGCTACCTATAAGGCAATTGGCCGCAGACTAGTGATACGCAGTGGAATAACATACAAACCTGTCAGAACGCTGCCCTTAGAACTGCGACTGGGTGTCTCCGCAGCACACCCCGGGATCACCTTTATGTGGAGACAAAGATCATCCCTGTGCGAAGACACAACTACATGTTGTCAAAGCAGTATCTCCTGGGTTGTTATCGCAGTAATCATCCAAACCACCATATACATAATCTAGAGCGCGACATCCAGCGCTACAAAAGAGAATCTCTAGATCAAGCAGCGTACCAAGCAGGTTTGAAGAGGATTCATGAGGATACTGTAGCTGAAGCGGTGAGAAGCTACAAAGTTAATCCTGTTCTAGCTACAAAGTTAATCCTGTTCTAGATCAAGCAGCGTACCAAGCAGGTTTGAACAGGATTCATGAGGATACTGTAGCTGAAGCGGTGAGAAGCTACAAAGTTAATCCTGTTCTCGGAGTCCGTCCATCGCCCATAGCACCGGAGGAAAGAGACCTCCCACGGCAGACTAGGGTAGTTTTAGCCCAGTTAAGATCAGGCAAGTGCAGCCGCCTCAATTCCTATTTATCAGTGATTGATAGCAGCGTAGCTGACGTTTGTCCAATTTGCAACCAAGGGCCACACGACACGCGTCATCTTTTCTCTTGTCCAGCTAAACCAACCCGACTTACCGCCAGGTCACTCTGGACGCACCCCACCTTAGTCGCAGAGTTCCTCGATCTGGCCACAAGCTGAAGTACCAAAGCGTATAACATAAAAATGGATGAAATCACAAAAAACTGTTACAACAACAACAACAACAACCTATTACATATAGGCACTTCTAGTTTTTACCGTTGAACCGACCCGATTATTTTCTTTTTTTGAATCAATCTTATTGTTCCAAAAACATCAGCAGACTTCTTAGGTTAATGTTTTCCAAGTCCGCTAGTAATCTGAAGCTATATGCTCCTAAAATTCGCTTACGCATTCCACAAAATGCAGGGGACTCACACAAGATGCGTTTAATTAATTCCTTTTCCTCCGCATCATGACACCTGGCACAGTAGTCATTGTATTCCATGCCAATAATTTTTGCAAACTCGCAACGACCCGTTATAGCAGATATCACGATTGATATGTGGCGTCTTGGAAACACTAGTGTATCTAGTGTGCGGTTTAAGTTTATTTGGTTGATGTCATGGCAATCCTTGCAATTCTCCCACCGGACATTTGCCATCATAACTAACTTCTCATGCAGTAGAAGCTTGTAGATATCCAGACGCATACCAATAGATTCTACCTTCCCTGGAATATGTAAGGTAGTTCCTAGCCTTGCTAACTCATGCGTTCAGGCAACCATATTAGGTGAATATTGTTCTTCTCAGCGATCTTGTTAAGAGATTTGCGGAAGTCGATGGCCGTTTTCGAGTTAAGGAACACAGAGTCTAAAGATTATTACAGGGTGAATGTCTGAGTATAAATTATCTGGGACGGGAAACTTTTCCAGCACCTGTGAGTAGACACCAGACAAAGCATTCTCAATTTCCCCCACTTGTGCTATGGGACCAAGGTATGGTCTGCTCCCTGTTAACAGTAGCTATTACAAGATTGTTTTGCAACTGATAATTACTTTGTTTAGCCGACTAAGTGCTTGGATCGGTTGATCCTAATTTTGTTTAGGATAAACAAGGCATTTCCTTTTGATGTCGTTACCTTAGGAAAGTTTCGACTTGCCAAAGTATTGCAACCTGCCGACCCGTCTTCAGGTCGACTAATTGGCCATAACTCTTTGTCATTGCCCAAATTTATCACTTCAGTCAAAACCAGTCCACTGGGCCGTGAAGTTGGCAGCCCAGTGGATGACTTTGAATTTCGCTGCATGGTGGCTTAATGTACCACTGCACTTGAAATTCGTAATAAGTACTTATTACGATGAATTTAACACGATATTAAAAAAATAACACATCCATTTAGTTTGAGGATGGACCTAACTACATTAGGGCTGTTTTCTTTTTGCACTGGATACCCTAAGCCGTGAAGGACTAAAAGAAAACAGAGTACTCGTTTATCCAGGACATCTCCAAAAATATGTAACACTGTCATCAGCTGTTTAAAAACAATCACAGAAAAGAAGTGAAATCTTGCATTTTTAATGTATGAAATGCTCCAATTAGTAATAAATATTTACTGCTGCGATTATTTATGACACTATACCACTTTGAATTACATGTTTTTCGATAAATTAGTCACAATAAAGTGCTATTGTGAATCGATGAAGCGTCACTTTATCAAAACACAATCTGGCAAGATCGGCGCGACTTGCACTGATGAGATGTTCTGGATAGAACACCAGTGCAACGATGTACTGGATAGCCCATACAAATGTTGTATCCAGTGCAAAAAGAAAACAGCCCTATTATTGTTGTGGACTTTTGGCAAAACAACATAAGTGGAGATATGACAATTTGCATTATTTTTTACAGCTAATTTTTGGAATAAACAAAACATTTCGACACTCGTCGTAACGCGAACACCGCATAACGCGACCACGCTTTTTCTTACACTAACTACTCCGTAACGTGAACAAACTTGGAAGCTCTATAGCACGAACAAATTGTATTTTTGTTATAAAGGTGGGTGCTATGTTCGGCTTTCGAGTTGAAAATCACTTTATTTATTAGAGTTTTAAATAAAATAACAAATATATTCTTCTAAAGTCTTGCCGAAAACTAGAGGAGCAAGAATCTGCCCATCAATTGAATTAATCTATCGGTTTTATATTGAACTGTTTTAATAAAATACATCCAACCATCTTGCAGTCTATAGGGCTTTGTCCAAATAAATTTGACAAGAATACTTTTCCTATGTTGGTTAAGCTACACTTGTGGCTTAGTCAATACATGGTTTTAAACAAAACGTAAATGGGAGAATAATTTTGGCCTCCGTGGTCATATGGGCGTAAATCGGGCGAAAGATATATATGGGAGCTATATCTAAATCTGAACCGATTTCAACCAAATTTGGCACGCTTAACGATACTATTAAACGTACTCATTATGCAAAATTTGAAGCAACTCAGGGCAAAACTCTGGCTTTTGAAGCCATATAAGTGCAACTCGGACGAAAGATATATATGGGAGCTATATCAAAATCTGAACCGGTTTGGCTGATATTTTGCATATCTTACGAGAGCCCCAAATATTTGGCTTCCAGAAATTTTGAGAAAATACGTTGATAAATACGTCAATTATGAACAGATCGGTGATAAATATATATGGTAGCTATATCTAAATATGAACCGATTTTTTCAAAATCAATAGCGATTGTCTTTGAGCCAATGTAAAACTCTGTGCCAAATTTGAGGACGATCGGACTTAAACTGCGAGCTGTACTTTGCACACAAAATTACGTATACAGACAGACGGACGGACAGACAGACAGAAGACATCGCTAAATCCACTCAGAATTTAAATCAGACTTTTCCTTCGTGGCGTTACATATAAATGCATAAACTTATTATACCCTGTACGACAGTAGTGGTGAAGGGTATAAAAAATATGCAATGTTTGTCTGCAACCAAAATGTTTGCACCGTCAATGCAACATTTGTTAAGATCAGAGAATGAAGCCGACCCATTTTTGTCGGCGACGGCTTGACAGCTAAAGCTATATAAATTTGTCCATTCGGCGGCGGACAATTATCCATTATAAAATCAATTTGATGGTAATGAGATTAGTTGTACAACCAATCTTACAAACAAATTTGCTTTTCGTTAACATTTTCTGAGCTAATTTTTTGCAAAATTATTATAGCAGCTTGAAAAACATGGGTTGTGTTCTAAATTTTGGAAAAAAATACGACAATTATATATAAATTTTTCTGATATAAATCGATATTTTTGATTAATTGGCGGATAAATTTGAGCCGAGATGAGTCGACATATTCGGCGGTGGCGTCGACTGGCAAAACATTGTCAGCGGCGACTGAACTCGGCGGCGCAACTCGGCTGCTTCATTCTCTGGTTACGATGCAAGCCAATTTCCCATCTATTGTCGTTGGACACGTCGCTCAGTTTACCTTTGCCAATATTCATCTTCTAACATTTTGTTGTCCTCTTTCATCTTCCTTATCCATTGTTTTTTATTAAAACATTATGAATGTTCTTTCGGAAGACTCAAGTCAATGTTCCGTTAACATCACTGTTAATTACGAAACAAATCTTTCCGCCTAAAATTATGCTAGGAAACTTAAACATAACACTTGGAGTTACCATCCATTCGACAAATCAATCGTTTGTAGTTGGCAATATTGAATATGATATGGATGAAAACGACATAGTGAAGGCCTAACTGAGCCGTCGGGCACACAATTAACAATAAGATGGATAACACCTCTGATTTAGAATGATTGCATTCACCATACATCAAAATACAACACTGACGAGAAATGACAACTAGCAAAATGTGTCAAACAATGGACAATAAGATGGATAGCACCTCTGCTTATCAATGAACATAAAAAATGAAAACCGATTACATTAACCATACATGAAAATACAACACTAAGCTGGAATGACAACAAGAAAAATTGCAACATTGCAATATGGTTAATGTCTACGATATCCATCACGCAAAAATCAAAATTTTATCAAGTTGAGGAACTGAACCCACAGTTTTAAAAAGATGCTTATAATCAAATAACCAAATGAATTGAAATTTTCGTTGTTTTTATGTAATTTTATTTATTTACAACATTTGTTGGTTTACAAAAATGCAATCCTAACGTATGTATGAATGTGTGTGTGTATATATAGGTAAATATGTACAAAACAAAAGTAGACAATTAATCTCGAAGTAAAAAGCAAAAAGTTATATATATATACTCAACTTAAAATTAACATAAAAAAGAAAAGAATAGTATGAAGAAGACATCGACGTTCATAATTTATTTACAAGCATAACTAAAGTCGAGAATTTTTACAAAAACAAACAAAAATGGTATTGTAGTCGTTGTCATCGCTTGAAATTGTTGACAGCTCCGTTGCTCTCAGTCCTAATATCTACTGAAGCTACTAGTAGATTGTGCAAGAGACCCATGTCCAAAATGTAAAGCATCTGCTCTGGCTAGCTCGGAACGGGTACGAGCATCATTTGCATTTGCTCGAACCATTTGATTACTAATATAGCCCAGGGAACCAGAACCCAAATGAATTTTACCATCGGGTAAACGTACTAGGCCCAATCCACCAGAACCCAAAGCAATTTGATTGTCATTACCTTGGCTTAGAGCCAAACGTTGTTGTTCCAAAATGTTGAAATTGGCTCTTGAATCGATTTGTACTCCAGAGAGGGCAGGGGCACTAGCTCCGGTTCCCGTTGCACCAAACAATGCCCTAAAATCATTACGCACTGGAGTTTGCAGAAAAGGTTCTGTGTTCTGTTTCAGATCATTATCGATAATTTCAATGACAGCATATTGCTTTAGTGGTCTGCCATCGAGAGGATTATGTTGTACTGGCAATGGATGAATGACTGCTGTTCCACCAAAAGGTACTCGTAAAGGTTGTGTGGTAGGAGCATTATTGTGTCCAGGTGTAAAGGTGCCAAGTAATAAACCACTATCACCCGATCCAGTTGTTTGTGCGCTGCCGTATGATCCTCCAGATCCTGAAATACCAAATGATGGAGTTGGTGATGATTGGGGGCGCGTGTTATAAATCGCTCCCGATGGTGGTATATATTGCTGTGCTATTTTACCAACACCCGCTCCACTAGGAATTGTGTACGTATTACCACCTAGTGTAGGATGGGTCTGGTATAGGGTCTGCTGATTTACGCTTACTTTTGGACGACCTGTTGGTAATGGCGGTAAATTGGGTACAGCCGGTAGTGGTTTTATTGTGGGCAATGCTGGAAAGTAGTGACCTCCTGATGCTGCTTGTTCATATGTATGACCATCACTGATGGGTCTGCTTGGTTTCTCGTAGCTATATTGTGAACTAGCCAATGTCACCAATGTACTGAAGGCTACAAATACTAGTAGCTGGAATCGAATCATATCTGTAATAAAAAGAAGAGAATTGAGATGGAATTATATTTTTTAATTAAAAATTCGTTTGTGGTCTTAAGCTGTAATGAAATTTGGAAAAAAGAGAGTTAGCTTATATTACAGTGACAACTTGCTACATTAATCTCACATAGATAATCATTCCATTCTTATATCATATGAACTAAAAATATTAATTACATATACACTCAGAGAAAAAATCGTATCATACGTTCTCAAATCGCTACCATTGGCTTTGCCAGAAGAACCAATTCCATATGGAATTAGAATGGTAGAGTTTGGTATTATATAGGTCCAAATTTCGAAACAAAATTCACAGGGACAAAAATTTAATAAATTTTAATATTGTACTGTAGTGAGAGAAGTTCACCCCAGTGGCGAACTTCTCTCTTATCACTAGGGCTGTTTTCTGTTAGCACTGGTTGCAACATTTGTATGGGCTATCCAGAACATCGTTGCACTGGTGTTCTATCCAGAACATCTCATCAGTCGCACCGATTTGCCAGATTGTATTTTGATAAAGTGACACTTCTTTGATTCACAATAACAATTTATTTTGACTAATTTATCGAAAAACATGAATTTCAAAGTCGTACAGTGTCATAAATAATCGCAGCAGTAAATTTTATTACTAATTGGAGCATACATTCATACCACCACCCAAAAATAACATTTTGCTCTTAAAACATGTTTGAGGTGATCATATTCCTTCTCTGGGTGTGGTTTAATATCCAACAACCTAGCAAAAAAGTAGTGAATATGTTCTTTTTGGATCAGGAAGTTGTGCAAAATTGGCGCAGCAGCGATGATTTTAACATGGGCTTGTCATAGGATAAGGTGTGATGCGAATCCAGTGATTTGGATGTGAATAAAGAAATTTTGTCATATTTGACGAATAAATAATTTTTAAAATTTTTATGAATTTTAATCCAGACAAGCGTTAGTCTGGAACGTTTGACATCAAATATTTTCAAAAATTCGCAATTTTTCTAAAAAAGGATTTAGCATTTTTTTCGGCAAAATTTAAATAATTTGCATTATTCTTTAATTTGATCTCATTTTAACCCATTTGAAACAATAAAATTTTGAATTTCCCATTAAAAATATGAAAAAGCGAGTTATAAAAAATTGACTCAAATGAACTTCCTGTGCAGTTAAAATAAAGAACATCTTTGGGAAGACATTTTTAGAAGTGATTTTAAAGTTGTACCTTAAGAAGAACTTCCAAATTTTTTTGCTGGGAATGTAAATTTAGTCACAACCCGAATAGCCGCGCCAGTTAGTCGATTGAACTGACCATAAAATGTAAGAAGCTCGCGATGAACATTCTAAACAAAGAACGTATTTTGATAAAAAAAAAAACAAAAATTATAATTTGCAAGCGTTGTTCGTTTGTAAGGCTAAGGTCACACTAGGCAAATATTTGACCAAAATGAGTGTCAAACATTTTTCCAGAACCATTTTCCAAATATATGGATACGGTTTTTGGAAAATAACCCTACCATGATGTTATATATCCAATATGAGCTAAATAAGTTTTCTGGTTTGGCTGTGGCGACGGATTCTTTTTTGATTTCTGTCAAATATTTGCCCAGTGTGACCATAGCATAAGACTCATTCATGGTTAAATTATAGACCAAACTGAAGATGTTTGACAAATTTGCCACAAGTATGTGTTTTGGATCAGAATAGAACCCTATCGATTTTGGAAGATTTAGATATAGCCCCCATATATATATTTCGCCCGATTTCGCCAGATTTAGATATATCTCCCATATATAGCTTTCGCCCCATTTACACTCATATGACCACAGAGGCCAATCTTTAACTCCGATTTAGTTAAAATTTTTCACAGGGAGTAGAAATAGTATTGTAGCTATGCGTGCCAAATTTGGTTGAAATCGGTTCAGATTTAGATATAGCTCCCATATATATGTTTTTCTGATTTCGACAAAAATGGTCAAAATACCAACATTTTCCTTGTAAAATCGCCACTGCTTAGTCGAAAAGTTGTAAAAATGACTCTAATTTGCCTAAACTTCTAGTACATATATATCGAGCGATAAATCATAAATAAACTTTTGCGAAGTTTCTTTAAAATTGCTTCAGATTTAAATGTTTCCCATATTTATACCCTTCACCACTACTGTGGTACAGGGTATAATAAGTTTGTGCATTTGTATGTAACGCCAAGAAGGAAAAGTCTGAGACCCATCGTTTAGTATACCGATCGCCTTAGAATTAAATTCTGAGTCGATTTAGCGATGTCCGTCTGTCTGTCTGTTCATGTATTTTGTGCGCAAAGTACAGGTCGCAGTTTAAGTCCGATCGTCCTCAAATTTGGCACAGGGTCGTCTTGGGGAAAAAAGACGATCGCTATTGATTTTGGAAAAAATCGGTTCTGATTTAGATATAGCTGTCATATATATTTATCCCCGATCTGGTTATAATTGGCGTGTTTAGCAACCGATGTTCTTCAAATTCCGTATATCCGAATATTTTATGAGTCTCGAAAAACTTGCAAAATATTATCCAAATCGGTTCAGATTTAGATATAGCTCCCTTATATATCTTTCGTCCGATTTAGACTCATATGGCAACAGAGGCCAAAATTTACTACCGATTTTCGTGAAATTTTGCACAGAGAGTAGAGTTGGCATTCTACCAATGCTTGGTGAATTTGTTTGAAATCGGTTAATATTTAGATATAGCTCCCATATATATCTTTCGTCCGATTTTCACTTATATGACCTCAAAAGCCAGAGTTTTGCCCTAACTTGCTTCAAATTTTACACGAGAGGCAGGTTTAACGGTTCCGTTATGTGTGCCAAATTTCGGTTCAGATTTAGATATAGCTCCCATATATATCTTTCGTCCGATTTGGACTTATATGGCATTAAAAGCCCGAGTTTTGCCCAGACTTGATTCAAATTTTGGACAAGGAGTACGTTTAATAGTATCGGTAAGTGTGCCAAATTTGGTTGAAATCGGTTCAGATTTAGATATAGCTCCCATATATATCTTTCGCCTGATTTACACTCATATGACCACAGGGGCCAAAGTTATTCTCACATATACGTGAAATTTTGCAGAAATTGCAGTATTGTTATTCTAACTATGCATGTCAAATTTAGTCAAAATCGGTTCAGATTATATATAGCTCCCTTATATTGGTACACCAGAGTTGGGGAAATATGGTATACTTTTTCATATTTTAGACCCATTTTCAATGGGATTTTCCTCCAATTGACTGGATAGTTTCCACGGAGAATATATTTAATATGATATTTAAGTGTGTCAAGTTTGATCTAATTTGGTTCAGGTTTAGATAAAGCCTCCATATATTCGTTTTTCCTGTTTATACAAAAATTCCCAAAATTCCCTGACTTTATACAAAATTCTGTGATGATTTCCCCATATCTTAGTCGTATCCTATACACTGTAATGCCAGAATTTCCACAGAACGGTTGAGTTGTAAATAAGGCTCCAAGTCGCCCTACTTGACCAAATAATATATCACAACCCACACTTGACCACATATCTTGGCGAGATCTAACCAATATCCTTGTAAAATCGCCACTGATGGTAGCAAAAATTGTAAATATTACTAAAATTCTCCTATATCTCGAATACATATGTATCGCCTGATAAATCATAAATGCTCTTTTGTACAATTGCATTAAAATTTCTCTCGCTTCATATATCCCATATTTGTATACCCTTCAACACTACTGTGGTACAGGGTATAATAAGTTTGTGCACTTGTATGTAACGCCAAGAAATAGTGATCATCGATCCATCTTTTAGTATGCCGATCGGCTTAGAATTAAATTCTGAGTCGATTTAGCGATGTCCGTCTGTCTGTCTGTCTGTCCGTCCGTCCGTCTGTCTGTATATGTAATTTTGTGCACAAAGTAGAGCTCGCAATTTAAGTCCGATCGTCTTCAAATTTGGCATAGGGCCGTTTCTTGGAACAGAGACAATAGCTATTGGTTTTGGAAAAATCGGTTCAGATTTAGATATAGCTGCCATATATATTTATCCCCGATGTGGTTATAGTTAGCGTGTTTATCAACCGATTTTCTTGAAATACCGTACATTCAAATATTTTATGAATCTCTAAAACCTTGCAAAATATCAGCCAAATCGGTTCAGATTTAGATATAGCTCCCATATATATCTTTCGTCCGATTTAGACTCATATGACCACAGAGGCCAAAGTTTACTACCGATCTTCGTGAAATTTTGCACAGAGGGTAGAATTGACATTCTACCAATGCTTGGTAAATTTGATTGAAATCGGTTCAAATTTAGATATAGCTCCCATATATATCTTTCGTCCGATTTGAACTTATATGGCCACAAAAGCCAGAGTTTTGCCCTGATTTGCTTCAAATTTTGCACAAGGGGTACGTTTAATAGTATCGTTAAGTGTGTCAAATTTTGTTAAAATCGGTTCAGATTTAGATATAGCTCACATATATATCTTTCACCCGATTTGGACTTATATGGTCTCAACAGCCAGAGTTTTGCCCTGACTTACTTCAAATTTTGCACAAGCGGTACTTTTAACGATACTATTGTATGTGCCAAATTTGGTCAAAATCGATTCAGATTTAGGTATAGCTCCCATATATATATTTCGTCCGATTTGAACTTATATGGCCTCAAAATCCAGGGTTTTGCCGTGATTTGCTTCAAATTTCGCACAAGGAGTACATTTAGTAGTATCGGTAATTGTGGCAAATTTGGTTGAAATCGGTTCAGATTTAGATATGGCTCCCATATATATCTCCCGTCCGATTTTCACTCATATGACCAGGGGGGCCAAAGTTATACTCCCATTTACGTGAAATTTCGCATAGATAGCAGAATTATTATTCTAACTATGCATGTCAAATTTAGTCAAAATTGGTTCAGATTGTATATAGCTCCCATATGTACGTACACCAGAGTTGGGGAAATTGGTAGACTGTTTCATATTTTAGACCCATTTTCAATGGGATTTTCCTCCAATTGACTGGATAGTTTCCTCAGAGAATACAAATATGGCCAAAATTCTCACCCTTTACACAAAATTCTGTGATGATTTTCCCATATCTTAGGCATATCCTACACACTGCAATGTCAAAATTTCTACAGAACGGATGAGTTTTAAATAAGGCTCCAAGTCGCCCGACTAGACCAAATAATATATCACAACCCACACTTGACCACATATCTTCACAGAAAGAAATATCACCAAAATATTTCCAATTAAAAAGTTAACTGAAGTTGAAAATTTTTTCAATTAATAAATTAATTGATACAATTAACTTTTTAATCATGATAGAAACATTAAGTTAATTAAGTCAATGATTGAAAATTTTAAAATTTGTAATTAAAAAATTAATTGATACAATTAACTTTTTAATCTAATTCGGAAGACTAATTAAAAATGTATTTCAAACAATCATTTGTTAATCCAAATAAAAACTCTAAGCCAATTCAGAAAGTAATTAAAAATAGTGACCTTTTTTAATTAATAAATTAATTGAGTTTTGCAATCAACATCAATTAAATTTTTAATTGAATCAATTAAAAAATTAATTGAAATTTGCTGAAAAAATCAATTAATTTTTTAATCAAGAATTTTTTCTATGCCCAATTAAAACTGTGATTGATACTATCATTTTCGTGATTGAAGACATTTCAATTAAAAAATTAATTGGATCAATTAATTTGGTGATTGAATCAGAAAATTTTTTTTTGTGTGTTGGCGAGATCTAACCAATATCCTTGTAAAATCGCCACTGCTGAGTAGCAAAAATTGTAAATATTACTCTAATTGTCCTATATCTCGAATACATATGTATCGCCTGAAAAATCATAAATCTCTTTTGTACAATTGCATTAAAATTTCTCTCGCTTCATATTTCCCATATTTTTTACTAACATTGTGTTTCATCCCAGGGCTTTAGCCGATTTAAATTTTAATTCTAGAGTTTTTGTAGAAGTACAAAAAATTGTTTCCATTAATAGTATTTGTATCTGGAAACGCAAACCTTTATACAGCTCCCAGCAAATTTGAAGTAGTTGAGATGGTAACACAAATGTTTGTGTACATAGTGGTGAAGGGTATAATATAGTCGGCCCCGCCCGACTTTAGACTTTACTTACTTGTTTTTTTACTAACATTGTGTTCCACCCTAGTGCATTAGCCGACATAAATTTTGAGTCTATAGATTCTGTCCAGATCGAGTAATATTTAAATGTATGTATTTGGGACAAACCTTTATATATAGCCCCCAACACATTTGACGGATGTGATATGGTATCGAAAATTTAGATCTACAAAGAGATGCAGGGTATAATATAGTCGGCCCCGCCCGAGTTTAGACTTACCTTATTTGTTTTTATTTAATTTTGTTTTTTATGAGAAGGTGTAATTTTGCAAATGGCATATCAAAAGATTTCCTTGTTTCAACAACACATTAAGGAAATCTCAAAAAGTGGAGAACAATTTAGTTCAGTTTTCGCACGATGTAGTTCATTTTTCCCAAAGTTTAAAGATTTTACTTTTTTCCGTTGACTGTGCCATTGGTCATAAACTTCTTTTTTGGTCTATGGGTATCTATATGCTAATATGAACCAATATTCTCCAACCTCAATAGGTTTAATTTTTTGAACCATACTTGTACAAAATTTAGTTATGATTGAACAATAAATGAGACCTGTACTCTTACCACAATAATAAATGGAGACTTTATCCAAAAATTATTTTTATGTATCTCTCATGATTTTTATTCTGCATTCAGGATTTTGTTTCTTTATGGTATAGATCATAAATTCAAAACTTAATCTAACGGTTTGAGTCACAATTTCCAATTAAAATGTGATTAAAAAAAATTCAAAATAATTTTTAAAATATTCAAATTTCTATCGCAATCACGGACAGGCAGCACTCGGTTACTCTGTATCAGTGTATAGTTATATTTAGTGCATTGATGAAGGCAGACATATAGGTCGGTGGTTACGATTATACATACGTGATTCGATATTGGTTATTTTGGCAGAATTTGCTACGCCCCAAAGGCTATATTCCTTCATTATTATTCTGTGTAAAAAATAATACTTAACTCTGTTTTAGACAAATGTACGCTTACTATGATTTTCTTTAGGAATATTTTTTTAGAAAACCCATAAATCAGTAAATATTTTTTTTTTGTGAAACATATAGAAATTGCATAAAATTTTTCTAATTGAATATCTTCCAAACAAAAAATACTGAGACAGACACACGGCCAGAGCTATATTCACATAGGAGGTGGTTCTTATTCATTCAGGATTAAAATTTCTGATAGATACATTTTCATGGATTATCAATGTTTTTATAATGCAGATCAAAAAACTCATGAATTTTTATCATTGTGTTATAGCTTTAACGCTTTTACATAATTATTTAATCTTTGTTTTTCATCAATGGTTTGTTAAGGCTGGGATATTTCAACCCGCCCATAATAATCTTAATTGCTGTTGGGTGTTACCTGTACTCCATCAAAGTTAGCACTTATTTCAACAAATTAACACATTTACAATAATAAGTAGGAGGGCAATTAAACATTTCGAAAATCACGAGAAAAGCTCATAGTTTCGGTATGATAGAAATGGAATTAAAATTTTTTAATTTGTGATTTGTCTTTGACATGGTTAGACGTTTTGTGTAATTGCTAAAATATTAAACATTGCTTACACTGAAACAAAAGCATGCCTGGTTCCAAAGATTTTGTATTTGCAGAATCCTATGGTGGAAGGGTATATTATCTTTGACTCGGAATCAATACGAAAATCCTTCAGGTAAGGTCAACATTTTTGGATCCAAGTAAACTTTTTTTTAGTATACCGAGCACACGTTAAAACCGATGCTGTAATTAACTTATGCTTATTGCAAAACATTTATTATATTTTAGTTTATTTTTTTTTAAATTTTTTAACACTTTCGCCAGCTCAATGAAATTTTCCTTATTCCAAATATGCGCAAAAAAATTTATGGACTAAACGTGGGTAAAAGGTTCAATGATCGTATAAATAAGTTCAGTGCTAACTAAGTTCGAAGAAAATTATTGTACAAAAATAGTAAGAATGAACTACAGCGTGGTTAACATGAGAATGATTTGACCCCTATGAGGTTTTCTTAACTTTTAGTTTACTTTTTTTTTTAATAATTTCGTTAAAAATCAAAATATCTCTGTAAATTGTCGTTATTTTACAATGCATAATGGAAATTAAAAAAAAAAAATGGGATATGATTTAGTTCAATTTTTGCACGAGGTAGTTAATTTTTCCAAAATTTACTTCTAAAACCGACAATTTACTTTCAATTGAAAGGAGAATGTGAGTAAGTTATTTTATGCTGATAACTTATCTAAATGGGGAAAGTCCCGACATCAAATATTGAATTCTCAAATTTTGCCAAATCTAACAGTCAACGTTTATAAAAGCCAAATATTTACGTGGTATCATAGATTATACAAAAGTTTATGATGTGCTCGTAATCCTTAAAGGAAGTCCATAACCTTTGGATCCAAGTAAACTTTTTTGGAGTGTAGTGGAGTGTGCAATTATATACTGGATATTCAATCCGCTTGCCTTTTATACATGTTTTACTTTTGTTTATATTTTTTGTTGTTCACTCAAGTTTTAATTTTTCAATTTCTATCATTCCAAAGTGATAAATAATCTTTGTGAATGTCGCCAGAGGATTTACGAGAAATGATACATATTTTTTTTGTAATTCGTAAGGCAGGTCAAAAATCTGCGGCAGCACCTTATGATAAATGCCGACAACAAGTGTTGAAGTTGACATTATAAATTAACAATGATTAAGCTAAAAATGGCAAGCCATCATGGTTGAATGAGTAAGATTATTTATCAAAATTATTTGTTGATAAAAACCGAGTGGAAAAATATTTTGTAAACTAAACAAATTATAATAATACTCTTACTCATCGGAAGTTTACTGAACATCGAATTAGACAGAGTGAAATCCATTACCATCTCACCACCCATGGTGAGATATTGTCACTTTTGTATTGCAAGTTTGTTTCTTAAGTCTTTTGTTTTCTTTTTCTTTTGCCTAACAGAATACATTAAAAACGTACCATAGCTATTAAACTTTGACCATTGATTAATAAATATGCTCAAACTCAATTATTGTATGCCACTGAAAGTCATGAATCAATAAAGACCCCTTCCACAAGTAAAAAACAAGAACAAATCGAAATAAAAAGCTAATCAATAATACAACAATTTCAGTAAAGATAAACAACACGCTTAGATTGAGAGCAAAACTATACAAACCAATCGAATGTGGTGGTCTTTATTTATTCTCCGTTTTGTTTTTCATCTGTCATAGTGCAAGTTTATAAATAATTGAATAGGAAAAAAATGACAAATAGCCTAAACAAATGCTAACAACAAATAAACAAAGGAAAATGAATAAAATACGCCACCAAGAAAGAAAAAACACGCCTACCAAATGCAATTTATGGTTAAACATTAAATGTTGTTGAATAACAACACCAAAAACAATGTTCAATACGAAATGTGTATAGACTCCATAAACTATCCAAGTCAAGTTCATTGCATACCAGGTTTATGGCTTGAACATTCTGCGACAAAAGGCAATATCAACTCAATATGAAATGGTTAGAAAGAACACAACAGTGGTTGGTCCATATAATCATCAGTTAAGTAATTTTTAGTGTTTAGTGGCATGTGTGGGGAAACCAAAAATTATGCTCCAGAAAAGGATTGTTAAAATTTTTGATTAACAATTAATTATATTCTCGCCTTGGATGCTATTATATTGATAATGGTGGTATAACTTCCGACTTATAGTATAAATTCTTCATAGAAATGTTTATAAAACACGCCAAATATTGAGAGCATATAAAAGCAAATCCATCAATAGTGCAAATTTTATTTTAGAATTTGGTGCCAATAAACTGACACGAAATATAATGGAAACAGCGTTGCTACAATGAATTTTTATTTGGGACCAACATTTGTCCAAAATTGGACCAAAATTCGTACCAGCGGACCATTTTTCCAATTTAGATCATAATATCATTATATAATATTATTTAATAGTTAGATTTTTCCAAAATTTTAATTCGATAGAAAATTTTGTCAATTTTTTATTTCTATTTATTTCTATAGAAAATTTTTCCAAAATTTTAATTCGATAGAAAATTTTGTCAATTTTTTATTTCTATTTATTTCTGTAGAAAATTTTGTCAAAATTTTTATTCTATAGAAAATTTTGTCAAAATTTTTATTCTATAGAAAATTTTGTCAAAATTTTATTTCTATAGAAAACTTTGTCAAAAAAAAATTTATTTATGTAAAAATTTTTATCAAAATTTTATTTCTATAGAAAATTTTGTCAAAATTTTATTTCAATAGAAAATTTTGTCAAATTTTTATTTCAATAGAAAATTTTGTCAAAATTTTATTTCAATAGAAAATTTTGTCAACATCTTATTTCAATAGAAGATTTTGTCAAAATTTTATTTCAATAGAAAATTTTGTCAAAATTTTATTTCTATAGAAAATATTGTCAAAATTTTATTTCTATATAAAATTTTGTCAAAATTTTATTTCTACAAAAAATTTTGTCAACATTTTATTTTTATGGAAAATTTTGTCAAAATTCTATTTCTATAGGGAATGTTGTTAAAATTTTACTTCTATAGAAAATTTTAAAATTTGTCAAAATGTTATTTCTATAGAAAATTTTTTTCAACATTTTACTTCTATACAAAATTTTGTCAGAATTTTATTTCTATTTCTTTGGTTAAAATTTTATTTCTATAGAAAACTGTCGCAAAATTTTATTTCTATATAAAATTTTTACAACATTTTCTTCCTGTACAAAATGTTTATATAATTTTTTAACTATACAAAAAATTTTTTTAGGTTTATTTCTGTACAAAATTTTGGCAAAATTTTATATCTATAGAAAATTTTGTTAAAATTTTATTTCCATAGAAATTTTTGTCCAAATTTTATTTCTACAGAAAATGTTCTCAACATTTTATTACTATAGGAAATTTTTAAAAAATTTCCGATTTGACAAAAATGGACCAAAATCAACCAAATTCAATTTGGTCCGACCATCGGACCACATTTAAAAATTAATCATTTGTATACCCACTACCATAGAATGGTGATGGGGGGTATAATAAGTTTGTCTTCCGTTTGTAACACATCGAAATTTCCGACTATATAAAGTATATATATTCTTGATCAGGGAGAAATTCTAAGACGATATAAATACGCATGTCCGTCTGTCTGTTGTAATCACGCTACAGTCTTCAATAATAGCGCTATCATCCTGAGATTTGGCACAGACTCATCTTTTGTCTGCACGCAGGTCAAGTTCGAAGATAGGCTATATCGGTCCAGTTTTTGATATAGCTCCCATATAAACCGATCCCCCGATTTGGGGTCTTGAGCTTCTAGAAACCGTAGTTTTTATTGGATTTGCCTAAAATTGGAAATCTAGAGGTATTTTATGACCAAAATTGGGTGTGTCGAAAATGGTGTGTATCGGTCCATGGTTTGCTATAGCCCCCATATAGACCGATCTCCCGATTTTATTTGTTGGGCTTCTAGAAATCGTAGTATTTATCCGATTTGTCTGTGATTGGATATTTAGAGGAATTTTATGACCACAAATAGGTGTGCAGAAAATGGAGCCCATCGGTCAATGTTTTGCTATTACCCCCATATAGACCGATCTCCCGATTTTATTTGTTGGGCTTCCAGAAACCGTAGTTTTTACCAGATTTGTCTGAAATTGGAAATTTAGAGGTATTTTAAGACCAATATTGGGTGTGCCGGAAATGGTGCCTATCGCTCCATGTTTTGGTATAGTCCCCATATAGACCGATCTCCCGATTTTACTTCTTTAGCTTCTAGAAACCTTATTTTTTATACCATTTGTCTGAAATTCGAAATCAAGGGCGGCTTTAGAACCACAAATAGGTGTGCCGAAAATGGTATGTATCGGTCGATGGTTTGGTATAGACCCCATATAGACCGATCTCCCGATTTTACTTCATGAACTTCTAGAATCCGTAGTTGTTATCCAATTGGCTTGAAATTTGAAATATAGGGGTGCTTTGGGACCAAAAATAGATGTGCCGAAAATGGTATGTATAGATCTATGTTTTGGTATAGCCCCCATATAGACCGATCTCCCGATTTTACTTCTTGAGCTTCTAGAATCCGTAGTTTTTATCCAATTTGCCTGAAATGAGAAATCTAGGTTATTTTAAGACCATAAAGAGGTGCGCCGGAGGGTTTTAGGACTATAAATAGGTATGTAAGAAATGATTTTATTTTTTTGGGTTTCTAGAAACCATAGTTTTTATCCGATTTGCCTGAAATTGTAAGGCCTCCATATACACCGATTTCAATGCTTGAAAATGGAAGTAAAATTTAACTTCTCGTAATTATCTTTGGATCCAAGTAAACTTGTTTTTTTGAGTGTACACCAGACCGGACCAATCGACATGAAACAATAAATATCGAAAACAAACATCAACAAATTTATCCACAAATCACTAAGTTACCAATATGGAAGCTCAATATCAGCAGCAATCAAATTCGCAAACAGGAAGGGGTCAACAACGAATTTCACGGGAACATCAGGAGATGAACGCTACTGCTCTTCCTCCGTTTGAAGCTTATAATCAACAGCTCTAGTTTGTCCAAATTGAATACGGTTTTGCATTGTCTGGCATTACCCGCGATGAAACAAAATTCCAACACCTAATTGCAAAAATGGACCCAACAACCTGTGAGTATATTTTCAACATTATGTCTAATCCACACGCAGTCAGGACTCAATATATGGCAACTAAAGAATTGTTAAAAATCATCAAAGTTAATTTTTGTTCTTTTCGTAGTTCGTCACATTGACGATCTAGTTTCGTCAATGAGACGACATTATTTTCTTCCCGATCCAGGGAAAGTTAGCCAAAATTAACTTTTGATTTAAATTAATTTCGTTTATATGAAGTCCCATTATATGAATTCCACATTTTAATATAAGTTGGACAAAAGTTTTAAGTGTTTTATTTCCATGATGTATCGAGAATGCTAGTTTTCGTCAATGTGATGAAAGATTCTTCAAATTGATGAAACACACTTTTCTCTGAAATATGTGTCGAAAAAATCTTAAATACTAAATAAAACGGTATATAGTATATGGATTATTGTAATTTACATTTTTCCATTAATACTTAAGTGAAAAACCTAAAAGTCGAATCAATCGTCAATGTGACGAAACAGTGTTCAAAGCGATGATAAAATGCATACGTTATGTAGATGTGCATTTATTTCTCTACCTAAAAAAACACACACAGCCAAATTCGCTTGCTACGTTTCTTTTTTCAAATAACTGTACACAGCTTTTATTAATGAGAGCAAAGTTGTTTTTTGTTGAGTATTTCATGCTCTCTCCACATTTAACTTAACTCAAACGAGAATTTGAGCAAACATTTGTTCACATGGTTGTTTTTAAATCGGCTTCCAAGATGTATAAGAACAACTAAAGTCGTCAAATTGATGAAAAAAGTAATCAAATAGACGAAACATCTACTCCGTTGATGTGTATTCAAATACTAATGCAATAACACATTCTTATGTAGTTGTGTGGTAGAAATGTTGTTTTTTTTTTTTTTTTGTGCGGTAAGAATTTCTCAAATGGTTCTTATCAGTTGATGAGTTTAGTTCAAAGTGTGAAGGTGGTCGCTCATGCCGAAAATAAAAAGCTAATTGAATAACATTTTTCGTTCTGTGAGAAAGACTAATTGAATGAACAAAAATTCAAAAGGCAAAGGGTGAGTTAAATTTTGTTCAAAATTCTACTAGCATCGAAAATATTTTACAATAATTCAAAATATCAATTTTTAAATTCTTCTTTATAATTGTTTTACTCCATAGGCTGAACCCAAAAAACTTTTCATTCTTGCTATTGGTGATCTAAACACTGACATATTAAGGTAACAGCATGTTTGTGTATCTTGATGGTCAATTTATCAAAATGAACAGCTTTCGAAGAAAAGCAGATATTTGCATTTGTATGATACATTTTATGTACGAATTTATTTCGTTAGTTGTACTTTATTTCAAATAAATAAAATTTAAATTTAATAAAAAAAAAATAATATGGTTATTAAGTGTCGTAGAAAATATTTCTGATAATCCATATAAGTCAAATTTGTGATAAGGACGGAAATTGTCTAGTGGACTTATATTCGTCCATTCATTAATATAAATTTCTCCTCCTTACCACAAAATTGACTTGTATTGATGAATATGGTACATCAAATTTATGAGCGGTTTACATCATATTAATGAATCGATTACATCAAATGGATGAATCGATTACATCATATTGATGAATGGATTATGTCAAATTTATGAAAAGCATTCATCGCTATGACGATCGCGTTTGTAGCGACGACGAAGGAGAATCGTAGTTATGAAAAATTTCGTCATCGCATGGATGAAAGAGAATAATCGCAGATATGAAATACATAATCGCATAGATGAAATATTTTCATCACCTGGACGTAATATAGTGGTCTATGGGATGTCAAAGTGTTCATCACAGTGATGAATTACAATTCATCGCCATGACGAAAAATTCATCACAGGGACGAAATGTTACGTTAGCTCATTTTTGACGAAAAATTCGTCACCGGGACGTAAAAATTCGTTCTCATGACGTACATTTTCCTTTCAGTGTATGGGATCAATATACGAGTATAATTATGAACTGATATGGACCAACTTTTGCTTGGTTAATAGAAGACATATACAGACATCGAGCAGCGACTTTCAACCAGATCGGATGATATTTAGATTGTAGGAGAACATCGTCTAAGAGCATATACCTTTTCTGATGTAAAAGAGCTTTCTAATAAAAATCTACCGCGTTGATTTAAAAACAAATTAACTCTATTAATTGACATGAAAATGTTATGTTATAATAATATAAATAAAGATTATCACCGCCCATTGTAGTGTGTAAAATTACTTGGAATTGCTTTAAAGCACTTTTTATACCTCCACCCTATGACTGCGGGTATAAGATGAAGATGAAAGGAAATAAATTTGAAGGTCTACTGAACATTTGTTCGCAAACATTTTAAAAGAACCGAATAAAATAAAAACACGTAAATAAGTAATGATAATAACAAAATATTCTGAATGCAATTACATATGTGAAAAACAAAATTATTTCTGTAGTGATCGCAGTCAACCATATAAAAAACATAAAGCTATGGCCAAATAATTAGCTGCTTTAAAAGTATTTCAAAAATTATATGTGAGACTAAATAGTATGATGGTCATATTTAATTTTAAATAGGTTTTATTAGAGCTCTTGATGATGACGATTAAGTGTTTTAGAAAGGAAAATCACCAGAAGCCGTACACCAAAAAAAAAAAAATACTTTCCTCAGGAACGAAATTTTAGACAAAGGAAATCTGCCTTTTTTCTAAAGTATTTTCTCAAATTTATGATATGCGATTCAACGATTGTCTCTAATTCTTTTTCTTTACTTTTAAAGAAAATTCTTTAGCGTCAAAAGAAAATATTGTTTGTCTAAAACTTCGTTCCTTAGAGAAGAAAATTATTCTTTCAGTGTATTCTTAAATGAGCCAATCTCAATAATCTCAAAGCAGATTAAATAAGATTTGAAAGGCACCAAGTTATCAGAGTTAATACCCAGACCACAGTAAACTAACATCTTTTTACAGAAGCTATGCGTTATATATTTTATTATCTTTTAGTTGAAGATGAATAATTTGAAATTATTATAGTAAAGTATAAACTACCATTTATATGCATTTTATGGCTGCATAAACCATGTAATTATATGGGATACTTTGATTTACTTTATGGTATTTGTATTCGTAGCAATTAAAATTGCAAAGGCACATCAAAAGATTGATTTGTAAAAAAATTGCTTGCAAGGGTACTTTAGTAATGTCAGTGAATTTAAAACTCAACAATTTCCATAGACATGGAGAATAGTGTTTATTGCAAATTGCAAAATTTATAGTAATTATTTAGACACAAGATGTTTCCATAACATCTATAACATCCAGTATGTGACATTTATTCGGTTTCGAAAAATAAAATTGTTTACAGTATTTGCCAAGGTTTTATTCAAATATATTTAATATTTATTGCTAATTTGCACTGACATTCAAATTTTGTCATCACGAAAAGAGTATGATGCATCAGACAAACTATGGTATTATAGCAAGAATAACGCTAATACAAGTCCAATAACCATAAACCAAGCATTCGTTATACGATGACAAGTTTGTGTCTTAAGTCTTTTGTTTGCCCACCTAATCATTGCCATGTACAAGCTAAAAAGATGCATAAGTGGCACGAACAACAAATAAATCTCAAAGCCACGCAGATTTACTATGTGTAAATTTAACAATAAGTAGGAGTAGAAGTATATACACATTAAAATCAGCGAGAGAGAGAGAGCCCAACCCTATAAAAAGTCTAACATACAATAAGACAACAAATTTATTTAACCATATTTAATCGAAAGTGAATGAAAAAAAAAACAAACGTAAAACCTTTATTTTTAATAGAGGAAAAAAATTTATACGAATTCCCCAAAGGCCTTTGAAACAGTAGCCAAACTTATATGATTTTATCATCAATTGTCTTAGAGGAACATTATAAAAACAATAAATAATGTTAATGGTGTTTTGCCATTAAGTTTTCCTCCATATATACATTTTTTTGTATATAGACGAAAAGGAGGTGTTTGCCTAGGATTGAGGCTAAATTGACGTTACTTTACCAACTGTTAAAATGTTTTGTTTATGATCGATAAACTTTGGCTTTAAACGAAACTTAACGGAGGTTTACATGAAACGCCAACGCGCGCTGTTTGTAGACTTTGTAGTTATAGTTTTTTTTTTTTTTGGGGACTATCTAAATTAACTAAAATTGAGATGTTTGTGTTTAATTACAAAACATGTTAATGATGTCAAAATAAAGCGTAATAACTCTCAAAAGGGTGGAACGTAAAACTATTTATTTCAGCCGCTAAAAAATGAAAGGAAAGATCATTGTATATTTGTGGTTGTGAATGTAACAGATAATATTTGTTGAATTTTCTTTACACATGATAATGAGAAATATCCAATATCTACAAACCTATAAGTGAGATAGTATGCTATCTCACATAAAATACCAAATCTCAAAGAAGTTATAATTCTTAGTTTGAATTGAGCAATATATCCATGAAGGCTACATATACACGAAAAAAAAAATGTCGCTAGGGCAAAGATTTCTTGTCCTTAACATATATGAATGCAAATTTTGCTTAGCATAGAATAGGCATTTATCTGATATAAAGAATGTTTCCGCTTTTTCCTTATAATTACGTGATTCAACTTAAAACTGGGTATCTTTACATGAAAGAACATTTCGTTTGACTATAGGAAACTTGTCAGAAAAATTAATCAAAATTAATGAAATCGTCTGTTGATCTTGACTACAAAAGGGGATGTTTTCAACACTTTATTTTAAAAAAATTAATTGTATCAATTCATTTTTTAATTAAAAATTTTAAAATTTTCAATCATTGACTTAATTAAGTTAACGTTTCCATCTTGATTAAAAAGTTAATTCTATCAATTAATTTATTTATTGAAAAAAATTTCAACTTCAATCAACTTTTTAATTGGAAATATTTTAGTCACATTATTTTCAAAGTGCGTATTAATATCCTATTTATACGAAAATATTTAAGGCAAGTAGAAATTTTTTATCGAAAATATTGGCCATTTATTTATTTATTTTTGCAAACTTCAGATCGTAGATTTAAACCGATCTTCATAGATAAGTGTTTTCTTTGGCAGACAAATGAATCGATATATATATATATATATATATATATATATATATATATATATATATATATATATATATATATATATATATATATATATATATATATATATATATATATATATATATATATATATATATATATATATATATATATATATATATATATATATATATATATATATATATATATATATATATCGATTCATTTGAGAAAACACTTATCTATGAAGATCGAAGATTTGGCATGGGGGCTATATACAATTATGAACACGAGTCTACCAAAAATGACAGATTTTTTACTGTTTGGTAGATTGGTAGAATTCTTGATATTTTGGAAGTTTTTGCATGGGGGCTATATACAATTTATACGGGCGCTATATACAATTATGAACACGAGTCTACCAAACATGACAGATTTTTTACTGTTTGGTAGATTGGTAGAATTCTTCATGTTTTGGAAGATTTTGCAAAATATTCCTCTCCAACTATGAAATGCTTCATCAATTTTCTATAGAAATAACATTTTGACAAATTTGTCTACAGAAATAAAATTCTGAAAAATTTTTCTATAGAAATAAAATATTGACAAAATTTTCTATAGAAATACATTGTTGACAAAATTTCCAAAAGACATAAAATGTTGATAATATTTCCTATAGAAATAAATTTTTAACAAATTTTTTTTATAGAAATATAAAATTTTGACAAAATGTTCTATGGCAATAAAATTTTGGTAGATTATTTTTGGCTCGGGTGGCAATCGTGATTTTTCTGTGATTGGGGATCGGTTTATTTGGGTGTTATATATAATATAGATCGATACGGACCAATTTTGGCATGGTTGTTATCGGCCATACACTAGCGAAATGTACCAAATTTCAACAGGATCGGATGAATTTTGCTCCTTCCAGAGGCTCCGGAGTTCAAATCTGGGGATCGGTTTATATAATTATGAACCGATATGGACTAATTTTTGCACGGTTGTTAGAGACCATATACTTACACCACGTACTAAGTTTCAACCGGATCGCATGAATTTTGCTCCTCCAAGAGGCTCCGGAGGTCAAATCTGGGGATCGGTTTATATAAGGGCTATATATAATTATGGGCCGATATGAACCAATTCTGGCATGGTTGTTAGAGACCGTATACTAACACCACGTACCAAATTGCAAGCGGATCGGATGGCTAAATTTCTTTAAATTAAAGAAGAATTAAATGAACTGAAATATTGAATCTTAAGATGTAAGATAAAAACGCTTCAAATATAGGCTAAGATTTATTTTGAGGATTTGGCGTCTTTGGTTTAAAGTTTTTTTGGAATTAAGAAAAATTTTTTACTTTGAATTAATTAAAATTTGGATTTTTTAACTGGCATTTGTTTGTAGGTGATTACCTTTATTAATAAACCGCGAAAAGAGAATGAAATTTTGATAAATAAGATCTGTATCCACATTTTAATTTTTTTGGTCCTAGATTTAAAGCCATATAGGTTTGCTAAAAATTTCTTTATTTTAAAGTAGCCGCATCTTTGGCTCGGAATCAATACCAAAATCCTTTAAGGAAGGTCAAAATCTTTGGAGTGCGAGGGCTAACCCAAAACTAAAAAAAAATAATTTTTATTTAAAGTGTGATACGGTCAAAATTTGGTCAATATAAACTTGACGTATTTCTTTCAATTTTGCATTTAAAAAACCTGAACACCCCTCATTTTGAAGGTGTGTATATGTAGAATGTTGCTCCTATTTTGATTTTGGAATTCACTCTTCAGTTGTCAAAATGCCGTCCAAGCAAGAAGAGCAGCGTATCAAAATTTTGCTTGCGCATCGTGAAAATCCGAGCTACTCGCACGCAAAGCTGGCAAAATCGCTAAAAGTTGCCAAATCAACCGTTACAAATGTAATTAAAGTGTTTGGGGAACGTTTGTCGACAGCCAGGAAGTCTGGATTGGGGGGAAATCGAAAACCGGAAGCCGCTGAGACGACAAAGCGAGTTGCCGGTAGTTTCAAGCGAAACCTCTCTCTCCGAGATGCCGCAAATAAGCTGGGTGTATCGTCTACAACCGTGCATCGAGCCAAAAAACGAGCCGGACTATCGACTTACAAAAAGGTAGTGACTCCAAATCGCGATGATAAACAAAATACGACGGCCAAAGCGCTATCCCGGAGGCTATACACGACAATGCTGACGAAGTTTGACTGCGTGGTAATGGACGACGAAACCTACGTCAAAGCCGACTACAAGCAGCTTCCGGGACAGGAGTTTTATACGGCAAATGGAAGGGGAAAGGTATCAGATATTTTCAAGCACATAAAACTGTCAAAGTTCGCAAAGAAATATCTGGTTTGGCAAGCCATCTGTACCTGTGGCTTGAAAAGCAGCATTTTCATAGCTTCCGGGACTGTCAACCAAGAAATTTACGTGAAAGAGTATTTGAATAAACGTCTGCTGCCTTTCCTGAAGAAACACGGTTGTTCCGTACTGTTTTGGCCGGATTTGGCAAGAACCCTCCCAACACGCCAGAGCTCCGCCCAATTGAGAAATACTGTGCTATTGTCAAGCGGAACCTAAAGAAGACCAAAAAACTGCTAAGGACGAGCAGCAGTCAAGGCAAACTGGCTTTCTGCGGCGAAGAAGGTGGACAAGGTGGCTGTACAAAATCTGATGGCAGGTGTCAAGCGTGAGGCCCGGCAATTCGGATTTGGAAAAGCGAAAGCCTAACTGAATATTTTTCCTGAATTTTATACTAATTGAACTTGAAAAATAAATTTAATTTGATTTTTTAAATAAACGATTTCACCGATATACACGCGTTTTCCCTTGACCAAATTTTGACCGTATCACCCTTTATTGTAACTACAGGTTTGGCCCAAGGTTAGGTTAAGGTTAGGTTAAAGTGGCAGCCCGATTAGGATTCAGGCTCACTTAGACTATTCAGTCCATTGTGATACCACATTAACTAAAAGTACCTATTACATATGGGCACTGCTAGTTTTAACCGCTGAACCTTCTTGATTATTTTTCTTTGTTGAACCAACCAGATTGTTCCAAAAACAGTAGCAGACTGCTTAAGTTAACGTTTTCCAGATCCGCCAGTAATCTGAAGCTATATGCTTCTAAAAGTTGCTTGCGCTTTACACAAAATGCAGGACACTCACACAAGAGGTGTTTAATTGATTCTTTTTCCTCCGCATCATGACAGCTCATGCAATAGTCATTATACTTCGCGCCAATAGTTTTTGCAAAATCGCCTATCAGGCAGCGACCCGTTATAGCAGATATCAGGAGTGATATCTGATGTCTCGAGAACATTAGCATATCTAGTGTGCGGTTTAAGTTGAAATGGGGCCATATTTGCTTGGTGTCGTTACAAACCTTGCAATTCTCCCATCGAATTTGCCATCATAACAGCCTTCTCACGTAGCATGAGCTTGCAGGTAGCTAGGGGCAAACACAGTTCCCCGGTATGTTCCTATGGCCAGGCACCCATATTAGGTGAATATTGTACTGCTCAGCCATCTCATTGAGAGATTTGCGGCAGTCGATGGCCGTTTTCGAGTTGAGGAACACAGAGTCCAAGGATTTTATTGCAGGTTGACTGTCTGAGTATATATTAATGCCCACATTTTTTGGAACATTACTTCTCAGCCAATTCGCCACCTCTCTTATTGCTAATATTTCAGCCTGAAAAACACTACAGTGATTAGGTAATCTTTTCGCCATTCGAAGTTCCAGATCATTAGAATATACTCCGAACCCCACTTGTCCATCCAATTTGGAGCCATCAGTGTAGAAATCTATATATTCTTTATTCCCCGGGGTCTGTGTGCACCACGCCTCACTGTTGGGGATTAGAGTCTCAAACTTCTTGTCGAAAAGTGGACTCGCCAAAGTATAATCCACTACGTTAGGCACATCTGGCATTATTTTGAGGACAGAACTGTGACCGTAACCTTTTTCCGACCACAGCGATAGTTCGTGCAACCGCACAGCCGTTGTTGCAGCTGACTGTTTGGCCAAAATGTCTAAAGGCAATAGATGCAGCACGACATTAAGGGAATTTGTTCCTGTCTTGCTGAATGCGCCTGAAATACACAAACACGCCATACGCTGAACTTTATCTAAACAAGTCGGTTTCTGAAGTGCCGGCCACCAGACTACAACACCATATAGCATTATAGGTCTAACCACTGCCGTGTATAGCCAATGCACAATTTTTGGTTTTAGTCCCCACTTTTTTCCTATTGCCTTTTTGCACGAGTACAAAGCTACAGTTGCCTTTCTCGCCCTTTCTTCAATATTAAGCTTAAAGTTCAGCTTCCTGTCCAAAATAACGCCAAGGTATTTTGCACATTCACCAAAGGGAATTTCAATACCCCCTAAGGAAATAGGCCTAACCGTGGGAGTTTTGCGATCGTTGCAGTACATGACTAATTCTGTCTTTGCAGGATTTACCCCAAGACCATTGTCTTTCGCCCATTTCTCAGTCATCCGGAGGGCCCTCTGAATAATATCTCTGATTGTGGATGGGAATTTTCCCCTGACTGCCAGAGCCACATCATCTTTTATCCTTTATTTTTCTAGAGTAACCAGAAGGCTATTTATAGCAACATTCCAAAGAAGAGGTGATAGAACTCCTCCTTGGGGAGTGCCTCTGTTCACATACCTTTGTATGTTTGCTTGTCCTAGTGTGGCTGAAATACGTCTCTTCATTAGCAGTTCGTCTAACAGCCTGAGTATACATGGATCAACATTCAGAGTTGTCAGTCCATTTAATATCGAGCTCGGATGGACATTATTGAACGCCCCTTCGATGTCTAGAAAAGCCACGATTGTGTATTCTTTGACAGATAGTGAGCTTTCAATAAAGCTGACTAGTTCATGTAGTGCGGTCTCAGTAGACCTGCCCTTCGAGTATGCATGCTGTCCTTTCGAGAACAACCTTGAATCGATGCTAGTTCTAAGATAAATATCTATCATCCTCTCCAGAGTCTTAAGTAGGAATGAGGATAAGCTGATTGGTCGGAAATCCTTCGCCCTCAAGTGAGAGGCTTTTCCCGCTTTAGGTATGAAAACGACTTTTGTTTCCCTCCACTTTCCTGGGATGTATGATAAGTTGATACATCCTTTATATATCACTGACAACCAGGGGATAATTTTGTCAGTTACAGCTTGTAACTCCGCCGGAGTAATTCCATCAGGACCGGGGGATTTGAATGGTCCAAAGCTATTTAGCGCCCATCTTATTCTAGTTTCCGATACAATTTCCTCGACAGGAAACGACCGCTGAGCAACTGTGGCACCGCCAGTACATGGTTCAACCGTCTGATTTCCAGGAAAATGTGTGTCCAATAGTACCTCCAGCGTCTCCTCACTGGACGTTGTCCAATTTCCCTCCGTTGTTTTAATGAAACCTGGAGCGGATTTGGTGGATGCTAGAACCTTCCGTAGTCTGGAAGCCTCGGACGTATTCTCAATACTGCTGCAGTAGTCATTCCAAGAGTTATGCTGAGCCTTTCTCAGTTCTCGATTGTATCCTCTCAGATTCCTCTTGTAAGCGTCCCAGTCCTCAGGGGCTCTGGTGGACTTTGCCTTGTTAAAGAGCTTCCTGCAGGATTTCCTCATATTACTTAATTCCGTAGACCACCATGGTGGTCGATGTTTTCCCCTTGGCTTTCCTCTAGGGCATGCAGCTTTCAGTGAGATGTTGAAGGCCTTAGTAATCCGCTCCACTGCGTGTTCGATATCTTGCACATTTCTCATATTTGTCTCTGTTATTTCCGGTATCATCATATTGAACGATTCCCTATACCTATTCCAGTCAGCTTTCCTAATTGGTGATATGAACATCAAATTTGAAACTGATGTAGCGATGATCTGAGAAGCTGTGTTCACTTAAAACATGCCACTCAGATATCATTTCATTCAGTTCTTGCGAGGCCAAGGTGATGTCCAAAACCTCCTGCCTGTTTTTAGTGACAAAGGTTGGGGCATCTCCCTTGTTGCAAACTACCAGATTAGTACGCAAAATAAACTCTATTAGCGACTCTCCCCTTGCATTAGTATCACTACTTCCCCAAATACTATGATGCGCATTCGCATCGCATCCCATAATGAGTTTCGTCTTTGTTTTCAGTGACTCCTCAACTAAGGTCTTAACGGCACATGGAGGCATCTCCCTGTCATGTCCCATATAGACCGAAGATACCCAATATTTGCATTTGGCTATTTCTAAATTGGCAACGACAGTGTCTGCATTGCACATTGAAGGAAGCAGAAACAAGTTAAGCTCGTTTTTAGCAATTATACAGGCTCGAATTACATCATTACCAGTATACTGCAATAGTTTGAACCCCGGAGTACTTAATTCACATATTTTGTTTCTATAAACATATGGTTCTTGAATAAGAACTATGTCTATGTCCCCTTTCATCAGGAGAACTTTTAAGGCAGCACATGCAGCCTTACAATGATGAAGATTTATCTGGAGGATCCGTAGGACCATCGAGATTTTCAACAACCGTCACATCAGCCGCTTCAATCGAGTCATCAAGAATGTCCTCTTCAGAGATATCGGTGACTCTCGCAATAACCATAGGTTCGACTTTGGTGAGTTCTGAGGCAATAGAAGCCTCCTCACGCATACGGTATCTATCCATGTCTTCAACTTTGGTATCTCCCTCGACTTCGCAAGAGGATCCGCTTACTTCTGATTCAGACAGAGGCTTGTCCATTTCTGAATCCTTTAGCTGATCGTTTTTATACACCTTCATTTGGATATAATGAAAGCCATAACATACACGGCCCTGGGACTTTGCCAGATGTGGCAAAGACTGAGTGTTCAATATAAACACTGCATGCCGTCTTGGTCCATCCACTTCATCCAAACGGCCAACCTTCCAATCAGCTGTTGGAAGATCTGGATTGCATCGTTTCAGTCTATTTAAAATAGATTCAGGGTCAGAAGGGTTTGCAGGTATCCAGGCATGTGCTCTAGGTCTAGCCGGTATGTCTTTCTTCTCGACTAACTCTAGAGCAGCTCCTTCCCAAACTTCACCAATTAGTATCAGAGCAGCTTTAAAACATTCTATAGACCTCTGGTCCTCAAATGCGACTAGCTTAAATCGTCCTTGATACCAACCAGCCTCTTGGTGTCGAGGATCTGGGCCGGGAAACTTTTCCAGCACCTGTGAGTAGACGACAGACAGAGCATTCTCAATTTCCCCCCATTTTTGCTTTGGAACCATACCGTCCAATGCTCCTTTATTAATGATAGCCATCACAAGGCTATCTTTAGCAACTGAGGCAAACGATCTTTGATCCCTTTTGGAGGATGGCAGCTCATCCGGCGATCGTTCCCTTTTTCCAGTCTCAAGAATTCCTTGAGCCCATTTTAAGGAATCGCTTTGTCTAGCCGACAGCGTGCTTGGGTCGACTGATCCTAACTTCTTTAGGATAAACAAAGCATTTCTGCGTTCCTTGAATCTCTTTCGTGAGGGATTACCTCCTTTTGATGTCGTTACCTTAGAAAAAGTTCGACTTGTCAGAGTGTCGCCACCTGGTTTGGCCCAATATACCATTGTTAACTTTGTGAATATTAATTTCATTACTACAAACTGGCAAAACAAATGTACAATACCATGAGACCAAAATTATGGTCAACATTTATTTTTTCAACATTCAGCAATTGCAAAATGTACTACAATTCATTTGGGAAAAATGCCACCTAAGAGCTCTATTATGATGTAATCATCTCTCGAGGTCTAATGAAAATAAAAAATCTAAAACAAACCGAAAACCATAAAAAAGTCGACTATGCGTTTTGGTTTTAGTTGCCCCATATAAGCCAGCATGGAAACTAAGTAAATGTAGCATCGATTGCTAGTAAACTAGTTTCTCGATTACCAAATAATAAAACCTCTTTTAAATCAGACGCATTTTACCAAAACGGCAGACTTTATTGAATTTGCGTATGAATGACACTGAGACAAACAATTCAGGGAATCTATTTGTCAATTGGTAGGGACAGTTATTTATGTTGCAATATATAGATGTCTCTATAAACTGAAACATAGTAAACCGAAAAACTTATGGAAAAAAATAAATCACCTTGAACACTTTGAACTAAATTGTTTTTCATATTTTGAGAGTTCTTCAGTGAGTTGTTGAAATAAGGAAAATTACGTTTACGGAGTTATCGGCTATCATAAAAAATGAACTAAAATAAAGAAAAAATCATTGGCCAACGTTGACCATCCCAGCAAAACAATTTGGAAGTTCTTCCAAAGGCACAACTTTAAAAGCACTTCCAGAAGATATACTCCCAATGATGTTCTTTATTTTAACTACACAGGAAGTTCTTTTCATTCAATTTTTTACAACATGCTTTTTTCATATTTTTAATGGGCAATTTAAACTTTTCTTGTTTCAAATTGGTTAAAACCCGTTTAAGAATTCATAAAATGGTACAAATTATTTAAATTTTATCGAAAAAAAAATGCTAAATCCAATCTGAAAAAATTGTGATTTTTTGAAAATATCCATTAAAAATTATAAAAAATTATAAAAATTATTTATTTGGCAAAATATCACAGAATTTTTTATTTTACATCCAAAACATTGAATTCGTATCACATCTAAAGAAGTGATGCAAATTCAGTGCACCGGCTGTTGAAATAGAGGACTTCCGTCCTATGACAGGCCCATGTTAAATTCATCGCTTCTGCGTCAATTTTGCACTACTTCCGGATCCAAAAAGGACATTTTTATTACTTTTTTGGCGACCCTTTTTTTGCTGGGATATTAACCACGCCGTAGTTCACTCTTATTTTGTTATGTATTTTTTTTATCGGTGTATCTATGAAATTTAATCCACAAAAATTCTTTCAAATGTATATATCTCGTTTTTTTTTCATTATTTGAGTAGTGCGTTTTTCTTAGAAGTGTACTGTTGTCATATCACTTTACCGGTCCTATGGAGATTTGTTTCCAGATTGTTCGGACAGTGTTCAAACATGAGTTGTCCAAGGTAGATACCAATCTTTTTGCATATGTTGCAACATTGACAGTAACTATCTGAGTGACCAACATATGAATACGTACGTATGACAATATCTATAACGAACGCATAAACATTTAGGCCAAAATTCGATAAAGTTCCTATACGCACAATTTTATTTTGCTCGTTTCTGAGGGTTAGGATTTTGGGGGGAAATGTAGAGAATTGTAATTTGAGCAGAAGGGCGATTGTAGAACACTTTGTAAATACCATGAAATAATGACTTTCGATAACAATGGTTAGCAATTTGACGCTTAACTTGAATTAACCATAAATTGGGCAAATCTTAGATTATTGGTTCTTTTTATGGAAATGCTGTATTATACTCAGTCACATACAATGCGATGGGTGCGGTTGACTATGAAAATAAATGAATGGCCCTTATGTTAAGGTATTCCACACTTTGAGTGGAAGTTAACTTTTTTCACATATTATGTTGATGAAGTTTACTTTATATTAGTGGCGCCAAATAAAATCCAATAATGTGTAGTATAATGTCGTGTTCTCATAGTAGCTTAAGTTTCAAGATTAGTTCGATTATTTTCCAAGGGGTCAATTTTAGCATCTGTACTATAAGCGAAATTGAATAGAGAATTATGTAGGTACGAAAATTTTAGATCCCGACCAAAAACTGATGGTCTAAATACGTAAAGTTTTTTGTTTCTAATACTATAGGAAGTAGAACATGCAATTCGTCAAAGCACACTTCAAAAGTACCGATCTACTGTTACTTCCAGTAAAATTTTAGAGACCACTTCTAAGAGATTAGAGTAGAGTGCTTAGGGTGAATGGAAAGGGCACCCAAAGGTCGCCGAAAGAAATATCGCACTGAAAAAAATATTGTCGTGAGGTCAAAGATTTCATGTCTTTAAAATACGAATACAAATTTTGCTTAGCATAGAAGACGCATTTCTCTAAAATAAAGTTATTTTCCTTGTCCAAAGGTCGATAAGCTTTTCAATGAAGTCGTATTGTCCTTATAATTAAGTGATTTGACTTAAAAATGGGTATCTTAACATGAAAGAAAAAATTTATAAGCTAAGGTCAACTTGACTTTAATAATTCAGAAAAAATCTTTAAATTTAATGAAATTGTCTTTAAATTTGTTGTCTTTTTGCATCTTGACTACAAAGCAAAAAATCGTTCAAATATAGGACATGTTTTTCAAAACTTTATTTTAAAGAAGTTTTTTACTTCAAACATAGCATAATTTCTACTGGAAGTCGAGTCCTAATTTGGAAAATAAAGTTGCCGTTAACTCGTTTTTAAAGGACTTTGATAGCATATGAAGAAAAAAAGCTGAGATAGCGAAAAATTAAAATTTGCTTCCTAGAAGCAAGTGCACAAAACCTAAATTTAAAAGAGAATTGTGTCTTAAAAGTATCCTTACTTGTATTCTCCGCTTCTTTGGCTCGGAATCAATACCAAATTTTTTAAAGTAAAGACAAAATCTTTGGAACCGAGTATGCTTTTTTATCAGTGCGAGGACTATGTACCCACTTTTCATGTCCTCTAAAATTTACTAATCGGCATTCCAAGGTAAAGAATATACCAAAAGGAGAATTTGATGGTTATCAGTTATACTATGAATTTTGGTATTGATTCCGAGCCAAAAAAGTGGAGAATTGTTCTAAGGATACATTTAAGATGCATTTCACTTTCAAATCTAAATTTAGCATACTTTATACTAGGACAAAAATTTAATTTATATGTTTTTCCGTCTGTTTTCCTCATGTAATATAAAAAGTCCTTAATAAACGTCTTCAGCACAAATTAAAATTCAACATTCAAACTGGTACAAATTATGCAATGTTTCAAGAAAAAACGTCTTTGAAATACAGTCTTGAGAGACATCTCATATTTCTTAATACGTTTTATCTTTATCGTCAAGGCTTAAAAATCATAGAATTTAATTATTTGAATAATTTTGAAAGATTTATTTTCATACACAAAAAAATCTGATTCAATCAGGAAATTAATTGATCTAATTCATTTTTTAATTGAAATGTCTTCAATCAAAATATTTGGAAGTCAATTAAAAATTTAATTGAGATTATTAATTTTTGTTTCAATTAAAAAATTTGTTGAATCAATTACAATTTTAATTGAATAATTTTTAAAACTCAATTAAAACTTTAATTCGAAAACTTTTCGTGAAATATTATTTTCTGTGTAGGATTTTCGTTTAAGTAAGATACTTATTTATAAGTCGAATCTACTAATTCCAAAACCAAATATCTTCATTAAAAAGTCGATCAATATTTGGTCGAGTTGACAAATTTTAAGCAAAATTCGTATTCGTATTCTTACACGCAAAAAAATAATTCATTTCTACAAAATGACATTTTAGACAAGCATATATCGCTCCTTAATTGTTTTTCACTGCAAGCATGTTTGTTTGGAATAAAAGTATATAGTTTTTGTGATAAACATTCTTTTACAGGATGCAAAAATAATATCATAAAAACTAACTCAAAAAAAAAAAATTATTTTCTGGTTAATTCCCTCACATCTTTCTCATTTCCATCATCTTTTTAATTCTTGGCAGGATACAATAAAAACAATAGGTTAGGTTAGGTTAGGTTAGGTGGCAGCCCGATGTATCAGGATCACTTAGACTATTCAGTCCATTGTGATACCACATTGGTGAACTTCTCTCTTATCACTGAGTGCTGCCCGATTCCATGTTAAGCTTAATGACAAGGGACCTCCTTTTTATAGCCGAGTCCGAACGGCGTTCCACATTGCAGTGAAACCACTTAGAGAAGCTTTGAAACCCTCAGAAATGTCACCAGCATTACTGAGGTGGGATAATCCGCCGCTGAAAAACTTTTTGGTGTTCGGTCGAAGCAGGAATCGAACCCACGACCTTGTGTATGCAAGGCGGACAATGCTAACATTGCACCATCTTTTAGTATACCGATCGGCTTAGAATTAAATTCTGAGTCGATTTAGCTATGTCCGTCTGTCCGTCCGTCTGTCTGTCCGTCTGTCCGTCCGTCTGTCTGTATATGTAATTTTGTGCACAAAGTACTGCTCGCAATTTAAGTCCGATCGTCCTCAAATTTGGCATAGGGCCGTTTCTTGGGACAGAGACAATCGCTATGGGTTTTGGAAAAAATCGGTTCAGATTTAGATATAGCTGCCATATATATTTATCCCCGATTTGGTCATAGTTAGCGTGTTTATCAACCGATTTTCTTGAAATACAGTACATCCAAATATTTTATGAATCTCGAAAATAAATCGGTTCAGATTTAGATATAGCTCCCATATATATCTTTCGTCCGATTTAGACTCATATGACCACAGAGGCCAAAGTTTACTACCGATCTTCGTAAAATTTTACACAGAGGGTAGAATTGACATTCTACCAATGCTTGGTAAATTTGATTAAAATCGGTTCAAATTTAGATATAGCTCCCATATATATCTTTCGTCCGATTTGAGCTTATATGACCACAAATGCCAGAGTTTTGCTGTGATTTGCTTCACATTTTGCACAAGGGGTACGTTTAATAGTATTGTTAAGTGTATCAAATTTTGTTAAAATCGGTTCAGATTTAGATATAGCTCACATATATATCTTTCGCCCGATTTGGACTTATATGGTCTCAACAGCCAGAGTTTTGGTCAAAATCGATTCAGATTAAATATAGCTCCCATATATATCTTTCGCCCGAATTGAACTTATATTGCCTCAAAATCCAGGGTTTTGCCGTGATTTGCTTCAAATTTTGCACAAGGAGTACGTTTAGTAGTATCGGTAATTGTGACAAATTTGGTTGAAATCGGTTCAGACTTAGATATGGCTCCCATATATCTTATGTCCGATTTGCACTCATAGGAACAGGGGGCCCAAAGTTATACTCCCATTTACGTGAAATTTCGCATAGATAGCAGAATTATTATTCTAACTATACATGTGAAATTTAGTCAAAATCGGTTCAGATCATATATAGCTCCCATATATACGTACACCAGAGTTGTGGAAATATGGTAGACTGTTACACATTTTAGACCCATTTTCAATGGAAGTTTACTCCAATTAACTGGATAGCGTTAGCCGATTTAAATTTTAATTCTAGAGATTTTGTAGAAGTATAAAAATTGTCTCCTTTATATAGCTTCCAGCAAATGTGAAGTAGTTGAGATGGTAACACAAATTTTGGCCTACATAGTGGTGAAGGGTATAATATAGTCGGCCCCGCCCGACATTAGACTTTACTTACTTGTTTCTTTGAAATTTGGTATGTGGTGTAGGTATATGGACACTAACAACAATGGAAATATTAGTCCATATCGGTCCATAATTATATATAGCCCCCATATAAACCGATCCTCAGATTTGACCACCGGAGCCTCTTGGTGGAGTAAATTTCATTCGATTCGGTTGAAATTTGGCCGTTAACAATCATGCCAAAATTGTTCAATATCGAGTCCCGTATTTCACTTTTGGTTCCCAAATTACCCCGAAACAGTTCATATCGGTTCATAATTATTTATAGACGCCCTTTTACACACCGATCAAGAACTGAATTATATACGTATTTAATCGGCCTTTTTATACCCTCCACCATAGGATGGGGTATATTAACTTTGTCATGCCGTTTGTAATACATCGAAATATTGCTCTAAGATCCCATAAAGTATATATATTCTGGGTCGTGGTGAAATTCTGAGTCGATCTGAGAATGTCCGTCCATCCGTCCATCTGTTGAAATCACACTAACTTCCGAATGAAACAAGCTATCGACTTGAAACTTGGCACAAGTAGTTGTTATTGATGTAGGTTGGATGGTATTGCAAATGGGCCCTATCGGTCCACTTTTACGTATAGCCCCCATATAAACGGACTCCCAAATTTGGCTTGCGATTGCTCTAAGGGAAGCAAATTTCATCCGATCCGGCTAAAATTTGGTACATAGTGTTAGTATATGGTCTCTAACAACCATGCAAAAATTGGTCCATATCGGTCCACTTTTAAGTATAGCCCCCATAATTTGGCTTGCGATTGCTCTAAGAGAAGCAAATTTCGTCCGATCCGGCTGAAATTTGGTACATGGTGTTAGTATATGGTCTCTAACATTCATGCAAAAATTGGTCCATATCGGTCCATAATGACATATAGCCCCCATATAAACCGATCCTCCGATTTGGCTTGCGGAGCCTCGAAGAGAACCAAATTTCATCCGATCCGGCTGAAATTTGGTACATGGTGTTAGTATATGGTCTCTAACAACCATGCACAAATCGGTCCACGTCGGTCTATAATTATATATAGCCCCCATATAAACCGATCCCCCGATTTGGCTTGTGGAGCCTTTAAGAGAAGCAAATTTCATCCGATCCGGCTGAAATTTGGTACATGGTGTTGGTATATGTTCTCTAATGACCGAGCAAAAATTGGTCCATATCGGTCCATAATTATATATAGCCCCCATATAAATCGATTCCCAGATTTGTCCTCCGGAGCCTCTTGGAGGAGCAAAATTCATCCGATCCGGTTGAAATTTGGAACATGGTGTTAGAATGTGGTCTCTAACAAACATGCAAGAATTGGTCCATATCGGCCCATAATTATATATAGCCCCCATATAAACCGTTCTCCAGATTTGATCTCCGGAGCCTCTTGGAGGAGCAAAATTCATCCGATCCGGTTGAAATTTGCAACGTGGTGTTAGTATAAGGCCGCTAAATACCATGCCATATCGGTCTATAGTTATATATAGCCGATCCCCAATCACACAAAAATTGGTCCATATCGGTTCATAATCATGGTTGCCACTCGAGTCAAAAATAATCTACCAAAATTGTATTTTTATAGAAAACATTGTCAAAATGTTATTTCTATAGAAAATTTTGTCAAAATTTTATTTATATAGAAAATTTTGTCAAGATTTTATTTCTATAGAAAATTTTGTCAACATTTTATTTCTATAGAACATTTTTCCAAATTTTACTTCTATAGAAAATGTTGTCAAAATTTTATTTTGTCAAAATTTTATTTCTATAGAAACTTTAAACTTAATTAAATATATACGTATTTAATCGCCTTTGTTTAGTTTAGTATATACCACGTATGGACTATGTGGTATATATTACGGTGTTAGGAAGTTTTAAGATACCTTGCCATCGGCAAGTGTTACCGCAACCCAAGTAATTCGATTGTGGATGACAGTCTTCAGTAGAAGTTTCTACGTAATCCATGGTGGAGGGTACATAAGCTTCGACCTGGCCGAACTTAAGGCCCTATATACTTGTTTTGTCTAATATAAACCCCGTGTGGACTAACTTACAATTAAGAAGAGTTTTAAGATACCTTGCCATCGGCAAGTATTACCACAGCCCAAGGCAGTGTTTAGTAGAAGTTTCTACGCAATCAATGGTAGAGGGTAAATAAGATTCGGCCTGTCTGAACTTACGGCCGCATAAATGCTTGTTTTATTTGCTTTTATAGGACATTTTTTTTGCTGTAGGGGAAAGCTTTGTTTTTCTAGGAGAAATCTCTTCCCTAAGTATTGGTTACGTGAGGTTTAGTTTTAGTCTCACTTAGACTATTCAGTCCATTGCGAATCGCACGTGGAGAACTTCTCTTTTTTAATAAGTGGTGGCCGATTCTTTGTTTAACTCAATAGCAAGGGACCTTCTGTTTTAACCGAGTTCGAACGGTCTTTCTCATTGCGATGAAACCACTTAGAGAAGCTTGTAAACCACATAATAATGTAATCGAGCTTAAAACATAGTATTTTAAATTCCTCTTAAGTGAAAGTAAAAAATCCGCATTAATAAAAAGCAAGTAAAACTAGATCACACTCATATATAGTTCTATTGTGTGTACGAATAGTTATATCTAACCTTGAAATGATACTAGTATGATGATATGTCTTAGTCATTAAACAAAACAAAAGACTTAAGACACAAACTGGTAACATGTACAAATTCAATAATCGATGCTGGCTAGCATTCGTTTATGCATTCATTCATAAATTCAAATCAAATAATACCACATCTGAACGACATTTAATTTATGATTACCATATAAGAAGTTTTCACATATACCAACAATGTTGGGTTTAACCGATTGAAAATATTACTTATGGAAGTATTTTAATTTATGATATAAAATGTTTCCTATATTTTATGATTACATACTAATTAGAAAAAAAAAATGAGCAAATAAGTGCGGAGGCTATGAGGGTTAATTAATTACAAAATATAAAAACAAAACCTGTTCTTCCTAACATGCCAAGAGGCCTTTGTTTCTTCTGAATTTCCCATCTTATACAAAGACTAGTAGAAGTTTTTTCTCTGCTTTTCCTAGCATGACATGAGTTTACGATTTTATGAATCAATATGATTTTTCTTTCTTAATTAAAGTTGCTTATGTGAATTTGGTGTGAAATGAAAACCTGTTACCGCCTATTTGGTGGTGGGCCTGTTCTGCCATTAGAGTTTTTGTATGTCGGCTTGTTGCAACATATTACATGGGGCAGAAGTAAAAGGCAATCCAAAATAAAAACTCTAGAAAAATTCAGTGCGTATATATGAAATAAAAACAGACTCACTCGCTTATGAGTTAACTTATATATTGGCGGTAATTCCATATGAATGTTGACATTTCGTGTATTGAAAAGTTTATTGACTGCGTGCCATAATTTGTGGTTTATGTTCCCAAAATATGGGTCAATCTAAGCCTATGAAATGATCACAAAAATTTCCAAGTCTACATTCTGTATGGGTGCCATTCGCAGAAGGTCTTGTGAATGTGTGGTTTGTTGTTATTTTTATACTTGAAAGTGTTACTGTTTTTATTACTGGGGCTTTTTTTAATTGCAGGAAATTGCATTTAAGATTCGGTGATTTGAGATGTTGTGGCAAGGATAACTTTTTAATTGTAAATTGGAATTTTAATACTACCATTTATTATGTACACTGCGAAAAACGCATAGCCGGTTCCAAAGTTTTGGTCTTTACACAAATGATTTTGATATGGATTCTGAGCCAATGAAGTGGAGAATTGAAGTAAAAATATCTTTAAGGCAAAATTCCCTTTTAAATTTGTGTTCAGCCTACACTCACAGCAAAAACATATTTGGACATGTTTGCCGCATCCATTTAATGCTTATCTAGAGTATGTAATTGTCGCGAAAACCATGTATATATAATATTTGTTGGCAATAAGCATTTAAATGGTTCTCAGATGCCGCAAACATGTTCTATTATTTAAATGATAGAATTTGAGACCATTATATGGTCGGGAAAATCATGTACCTGACCATTTAATTTTTTTTTTGCTTTTTTGTAGGGAAAAAAGTATTTGTATAGGTCACGTATAGACCTGTCTAGAACCATTACATAGCCATAAAGACCATGTACATTGTTTTCGTGACCATTTATTTTGTTATTGTTTTTTTTTTGCAGCGAAAAGAATTTTATAAAAACATTGAGCAGGTACACACGATTTTTATTTTGCGCGTCAGTCGTGTGTTGATTGTTTCTTGGAATGGACGGAGATTACGGATTTACTGTGTTTTGTGTTAATTTATTTATTCAGAAGTGGCACGTGGTTTTATGTGAATACAAAAAAGGAAAATGTAATTGAAACAAGTATGTACGGCCGTAAGTTCGGCCAGTCCGAAGCCTATGTACCCTCCACCATGGATTGCGTAGAAACTTCTACTGAAGACTGTCATCCACAATCGAATTACTTGGGTTGTGGTAACACTTGCCGATGGCAAGGTATCTTAAAACTTCCTAACACAGTAATATATACCACATAGTCCATACGTGGTATATATTAAACTAACAAAGGCCAATTAAATACGTATATAATTAAGTTTAAAGTTTCTATAGAAATAAAATTTTGGCAAAATAAAATTTTGACATTTTCTATAGAAGTAAAATTTGGAAACAATTTCCTATAGAAGTAAAATTTGGAAAAAATTTTCTATAGAAATAAAATTTGGAAAAAATTTTCTATACAAATAAAATTTTGACAAAATTTTCTATAGAAATAAAATTTTGACAAAATTTTCTATAGAAATAACATTTTGACAATGTTTTCTATAAAAATAAAATTTTGGTACATTATTTTTGGCTCGAGTGGCAACCATGATTATGAACCGATATGGACCAATTTTTGTGTGATTGGGGATCGGCTATATATAACTATAGACTGATATGGACCAATTTTGGCATGGTTATTAGCGGGCTTATACTAAGATTTCAACCGGATCGGATGAATTTTGCTCCTCCAAGAGGCTCCGGAGGACAAATCTGGGGATCGATTTATATGGGGGCTATATATAATTATGGACCGATATGGACCAATTCTTGCATGGTTGTTAGAGACCATATACTAACACCACGCACCAAATTTCAACCGGATCGGATGCATTTTGCTCCTCTAAGAGGCTCCGGAGGTCAAATCTGGTGATCGGTTTATATGGGGGCTATATATAATTATGGACCGATATGGACCATTTTTTGCATGGTCATTAGAGACCATATACTAACAGCATGTACCAAATTTCAGCCGGATCGGATGACATTTGTTTCTCTTAGAGGCTCTGCAAGCCAAATCTGGGGATCGGTTTATATGGGGGCTATATATAATTATGGACCGATGTGGACCAATTTTTGCATGGTTGTTAGAGACCATATACTAACACCATGTATCAAATTTCAGCCGGATCGGATGAAATTTGCTTCTCTTAGAGGCCTCGCAAGCCAAATTTGGGGGTCCGTTTATATGGGGGCTATCCGTAAAAGTGGACCGATATGGCTCATTTGCAATACCATCCGACCTACATCAATAACAACTACTTGTGCCAAGTTTCAAGTCGATAGCTTGTTTCGTTCGGAAGTTAGTGTGATTTCAACAGACGGACGGACGGACGGACGGACATGCTCAGATCGACTCAGAATTTCACCACGACCCAGAATATATATACTTTATGGGGTATATGGGGTATATACATGGTCGCCGCATAGCTTCTATCATATTATTTTGCTCTTCGAATATGATTGTGACAATCATGTTTCCGTTTATCCGTTATTACAGTTTGTTTTTCATGTGCTATCTCAATCCTTTAAAAACGTGTTAAAGTCAGCTTAAATTTCCAAATTCTGGCTCGATTTCAAGTAGAAATTGTGCTATGTAAAAACGCCTTCAAAATAATGTGTGTTAAAACATCTCATATTTTAAACGATTTTTTGCATTGTAGTCAAGATATTAAGCGTCAATAATTTTAAAGACAATTTCATTAATTTTGAAGAATTTTTCTGAATCATTAAAGTAAAAAGTCTGATTCATTAAAGAACTTGGTCGTTTTTAATGTAAAGATACCCAGCCTAAATTTCCAAATTTCGCTTTGACTTCAAGTAGAAATTGTGCTATGTTTAAAAAAAAAAACGTCTTTCAAATAATGTGTTGATAAACATCTCATATTTATAAACGCTCTTTGCTTTGTAGTCGATAGCAAAATTTCAACAAATTTAGGGACCATTTCATTAATTTTTACGAATTTTTCAGAATTATTAACGTCGAGTTTACCTTAACAGAACATTCTTTTTTCGTGTGAAGATAACCATTTTCATGTTGACTAAACACAATTATAAAGACAAAACGTCGCCGTTGAAAAGTTTATTAACTTTTGGACAAGGAAGAACAACTTTAAATCTGGGAAATGCGTCTTTTAGTCCAAGCAAAATTCGCATTTGTATTTTAAAGACATGCAATTTTTAGATTTGCGACAATATTTTTTCAGTGTAAGGGTTGTATGCCAGTTTACATATACTCTAGATCCAAAGATTTCAACGTTCCTTTAAGGATTTTGGTATTGATTTCGTACTAAAGATGAGGTTTCTTTAAAAATAAAGTCTTTAATTAGGAAGTTATCTAGCTTTAAATCTATGATGTAAAAATTTTAAATAGGATACAGATTAAATGATCGAATTTTCATACCCTTTTGGATATTCACGTAGAAATAAATTCCAATTTAAAAACTCTTATTGCAACAGATACGAGTACTTCACTGTAAAAATGTTTTTTTTTTTATCGCAAAAAAAAACTTTAAACCAAAGATGCATAATCTTGAAAATAAGTCGTAGATCATATTTAAATATTTTTTATACCAACCACTAAACGATGGTGAGACCAATATCAGCACATCGAAATATTGATTTCAAACTTCATTAAGAATATATTTTCTGGGTCGTGGTGAAATTCAAAGTCGATCAAGCGATGTCAGTCGGACTGTTGAAAGCACGCTAAGTTCCAAACGAAACGAGCTGTCGACTTGAAACTTGCACAAGTTAATATTATTGCACTGAAAAAAAAAAGAAAGCAAAATTTGCATTCGTATTTAAAAGACATGATTTAAATACGAATGCAAATTTTGCTTAGCATAGAAGACGCATTTCTCTAATATAAAGTTTTTTACCTTGTCCAAAAGTCGATAAACTTTTCAATGAAGTCGTATTGTCTTTATAACAAGTAAGAAAACTCTAAAGTCGGTCGGTGCCGACTATATTATACCCTGCACCACTTTGTAGACCTAAATTTTCGATACCATATCAAATCCGTCAAATGTGTTTGGGGGCTATATATAAAGGTTTGTCCCAAATACATACATTTAAATATCACTCGATCTGGAAGAATTTGATAGACTTCTACAAAATCTATAGACTCAAAATTTAAGTCGGCTAATGCACTAGGGTGGAACACAATGTTAGTAAAAAAATATGGGAAATGTTTAAATCTGAACCAATTTTAAGGAAACTTCGAAAAAGTTTATTTATGATTTATCGCTCGATATATATGTATTAGAAGTTTAGGAAAATTAGAGTCATTTTTACAACTTTTCGACTAAGCAGTGGCGATTTTACAAGGAAAATGTTGGTATTTTGACCATTTTTGTCGAAATCAGAAAAAGATATATATGGGAGCTATATCTAAATCTGAACCGATTTCAACCAAATTTGGCACGCATAGCAACAATATCAATTCTACTCCCTGTGCAAACTATCAACTAAATCGGAGTTAAAAATTGGCCTCTGTGGTCATATAAGTGTAAATCGGGCGAAAGCTATATAAGGGAGTTATATCTAAATCTGAACCGATTTCAACAAAATTTGGCACATAATTCTACTCCCTGTGCAAAATTTCAACCAAATTGGGGTAAAACTCTGGCTTCTGGGACCGTATTAGTCCATATCGGGCGAAAGATATATATGGGAGCTATATCTAAATCTGAACCGATTTTAATAAAATTTGGCACACTTGACTATAGTACTAATTGTTCTTCTTGTGCAAAATTTTAAGTAAATTAGGGTAAAACTCTGGCTTCTGGGGCCATATAAGTCCATATCGGGCGAAATATATATGGGAGCTATATCTAAATCTGAACCGATTTCTTCCAAAATCAATAGGGATCTATTCTGAGCCAAAACACATACTTGTGCCAAATTTGAAGTCGATTGGACTAAAACTGCGACCTAGACTTTGATTACAAAAATGTGTTCACGGACAGACGGACATCGCTATATCGACACAAGAGCCCACCCTGAGCATTTTTGCCAAAGACACCATGTGTCTATCTCGTCTCCTTCTGGGTGTTGCAAACATATGCACTAACTTATAATGCCCTGTTCCACAGTGTGGAGCAGGGTATAATTAAGTGATTTGACTTACAAGTGGGTATCATAACATGAATGAAAAAATGTTTGGGCTAAGGTCAAGTTGACTTTAATAATTCAAAAGAATTCTTTAAATTTAATGAAATTGTCTTTAAATTTCTTGTCTTTTTGCATCTTAACTACAAAGTAAAAAATTGTTCAAATATAGGACAAGTTTTTCAACACTTTATTTTAAAGTCGTTTTTGCTTGAAACATGGCATAATTTCTACTGGAAGTCATTTCTGAATTTGGAAAATAAAGTTGTGGTTAACTTGTTTTCAAAGTACTTTGATAGCATATGAAGAAAAAAAGCTGAAAAGGCGAAAAATTAAAATTTGCTTCCTAGAATCAAGTACACAAAACCCAAATTTAAAAGAGAATTGTGTCCTAAAAGAATCCTTACCTGTATTCACCGCTTCTTTGGCTCTGAATCAATACCAACATTTTTAAAGTAAAGACAAAATCTTTGGAAAGGTGCATGCTTTTTTTAGTGTAAATTGAAACTAGAATGACTTTAGATATATTTGGTAGAAAATCCTGAAAATAGTCATGAACTCATTATTTATGATTTACTATCGAAAACCGACAAAATTGGGATTTCACAGACTCTGGTTTTCGAGATATCAATATGTGATTTTTGACGAATCATTCGTCTCGAGGCGAACGAAAATTCCACGAACAGGCAGTAAGTTCCGACCGAAACGAAACTTGGCACAAGTAAATATTATTGATGTAGGCATTGAGGGCCATATTTGAGGGCACACATTTAGATATAGCTCCCATATAAACCGATCCCGTTTTTTAAGAGCAAATTTCATCCTACCCGGTATAATCTTGGCAATTGGTTAATATCGGTCCATAATTAAATATAGCCCCCATATAGACCGATCCCCAGATTTGATAATCAGAGCCTCCTGGATGTGATGTCAGTATATGTTCTTTTATAATCATGCCAAAAATGTTATTTACATACTATTTTTTAATTCATATGCATTTAGAAGGCCATGGGTTCAATGCCTGTTTCGACCAACCATCAGCGGTGGATTATCCCCTCTCAGTAATGCTGGGGACATTTCTTAGTGTTTCAAAGTTTCTCTAAGTGATTTCACTGCAATGTGAAACGCCGTTCGGACTCGGCTATAAAAAGGATGTCGATTGTCAATTGGGCCAAACATAGAAATTGGTAGCACTCATTGATAGGAGAGAAATTCATCGCTTGTGTTATGACAATGTCCTAGGTTTTTTACCACAAATTAATTAAAACATTGATTACATTATCGATACAAGTAATAAATCTTTAAGAGCATATATTGTTTGTCTCTTCTTATTTCATTATCTTCACTACACGCCAATCAATCATTACACCGAAATGAAATCAATCAGATACATCATTATATGATTCGACAAATAAGCTTACTTTCAAATTTTCAACTTGAGCACCAAGTAAATCTCAATCTCAAAACTAGTTCACAGATTAAAATACCAAAAATAAAAATCATAAAACTTAAATTTTTCTTTAAATGCCAATTCTGGTCAACATAGGTGCAACACGCATTTGTTGCATAGTTGTCTACAAATGCCTCCTCTTTTTTGTTAGTTGCCAGAAAGCCAGAAAGCGTGTTTAGAGTGGTGGTAATGTTTGTAGTTTTTAACACCATTAACAAGGTGCTTTCTGTTTTAAATTGTAATGGTAATATGTTTTTTTTTGTGTGTTTGTTTTACTGTAGCCTTTGAGCGATATTTTTATTGGAACAGCATATAAAAATGCATTTAATTACCAACTACAAAATGACGGGCGGACGAGCGTTATATACTCATTGAGGCAGACAATTGGCCTACTAAGCAAAAAAAAAAAAGATTGTTACAATTTTCGACATTACTCTTATTGAATAATGCTGCTGTAGAATAACCCCATAAGCGTAGAATATAGGCCTAGAAAATTTATTGACAAAGATCTAAAGGTGTGGCGTGGTGGCCGTTGGAGCTATTGACTTTGCTTCCAATGTATACGGAGATTTTTGATTGTTCATCTTTGAGAGGTCAGGGTCTATAAGTTTGGTGATTTTTTACGTAATTTTTTAAATAATCAACGCATTGAATTTATCGTAATTCACTACAAAACTGGTGGAGAACTTTCAGTAACAATCCGTAACACTGCCTTCTTTCTTTGAGGCCACATGAAAGAAAAGCTAACAAACCAACATCAATTGAAGACCTCAAAGATAGAAGTCGTGAGTTTTGGTTATGAACAAAATTCAAGAAACTGATCAGGTACGAAAATTATTAATGCGGGATAGACAACACACCCCGAGAAGGAATATGATCACCTCAAACATGTTTTAAGAGCAAAATGTTATTTTTGGGTGGTGACCATGTATCCTAAACCAAACATTTTAGTATTTTGGAAGAGATAGATACCAAGGATTATGCTTCCCTCGTAAATCGTCAATCACGACCCTACATATGCGTAACAATAAAGTTCTTTTATGTCGTCTATCTCGATTTTGTCATGCAAATCGTGGCTGGTAATTGTGGTCACAGTAGGTTTCAAAACGAGATTCCCCTTGGGCGGTGTCAAAGAAACAAAAAGTGGCCAGCTACCAAATATTGGAGCTCACAATCATTTTGCATAAAAGCGGTTATAGGAGACTGTAAACAAATGACCACCATTAAAAGACCTTAAAGCCTTTTTCCATTCTATTTTGTGGGATTTTTAGTGCACATACACGCAATTTACAGCAGCCAATTTGGTATTTCCTTATGGGCTTAAATCGAGTAACTATGTGCCAGCCAATCGGCCATTTGTTCAGCCTAGTTGATTGCCATTTGACGCTAATTGCAAAAAAAATTGCGTGGTTTTTTATTGATTGAATTTTTATGAATTTTAACTGATACGTGCATGTGCACTGAAAACAAATATTGACCTGATATGAAAGATGATACAACCTAAATTTAACCTATTTATACAATATTAAAGACTCTTTTTCTCTAAATTTAGAGCATGCATTTTTGAAATTCGCTCCCCTCCGTTAAAGTCGTATGACTTTGAAGTAAGGCAATTTTTTCTTAAAGTAAACAAAAACATTTTTGAATTACGTTAACTTTGAATCTTTGGATTAAAAATAAAAGGCTTTAAATTTAGGCTAAGAATTGTTTTGAGGATTTTGCATTTTTGGTTTAGAGTTTTAAAATTGTCATATACCATTGTATTTGTATGGGAATAGAATGAAATTTCGATAACTTGGATATTAGACTACAGCAAAAGTGAACCTTTTAGGCACTAATCGTTCCTTTTTGAGTGTAAATATCTCACTTAAAAATCTCTTTATTTCAAAGAAGCAAAAATCTTTAGCTCGGAAAACCAAACTTCAGGGTCAAAATCTTTGGATCCAAGAAAATGTTTTTTTTTGAGTGTGGTTGAAACAATTTTAAATGCTCTGTTGCATCATTTCTAGTAAGAGGGGAGAACAAGTCGAATACATACTCATATAAAAGTTGATTTTTAAATGCTTTTCGGTTTTGCATTCAATCATAATCAATCGTAGTTTATTTAATGTTGAGTGATTCAATTTCCTGCTACAGCTTAGCCTATCCCTCAACAACATTGTTTGATGTCAAATGAATGACTTGCTATACGCATGTGTCTTAAGTCTTTTGATTTAATTGCCTAATTTCATTAGAGTGCTTGTGTGAGTGTTAGTTTGTATTCGACAGCCTTTGGAATTTGAACACACTTTGAAAGATATCTATCGCATAGTATATTAGATAAAAAAATTTAATTTATTTAACACAACATGTGAACATGTAAATACGCAATTTATCAATATATTCCATGCAATAGACGTTTAAATAAATGGTTTTAAGGCCATGACGGAAATTCTTGGAAAATTGCAATATCGCGATAAATATTTATAAATTATGATAGCAAGAATGTAACATAAATAATATTTTTTAGTCCCTGCACCACACTGTGGAACAGGGTATTATAAGTTAGTGCATATGTTTGCAACACCTAAAAGGAGATGAGATAAAACATTGGTGTCTTTGGTAGTAATCGATTTATCGATGTCAGTATGTGAACACATTTTTGTTATCAAAGTCTAGGTCGTAGTTTTAGTCCAATTGACTTCAAGTTTTGTACAAGTATGTATTTGACATCAGAATCCTATTGGTTTTAGAAGAAATCGGTTCAGATTTATATATAGCTCCCATATATATTTATCGCTCGATTTTCAGTCATTTTTACTCCGATTTAAGTGAAACTTTTCGCAGGGATGTATGTCAAATTTGGTAAAAATTGGTTCAGATTTAGATATAGCTCTCATATATCATTTACCCGATATGCACTTAATTGTCCCCAGAGACCAAATATTCAGCTGAATTTGTGCAAAATAGTGCACAAAACTTACAATTGATTGTAGCGTCAAGTGTGCTAAATTTTAATTGAAATACTCGTATGTGCAGATGAAGCTTCCATATATTTTTTTTTTGCCCGATTTAGATGCATATGACTACCGGAGACCAAGGTTTCACTCAAATTTAGTTAAAACAAGTAAGTAAAGTCTAAAGTCGGGCGGAGCCGACTATATTATACCCTTCACCACTATGTAGACAAACATTTGTGTTACCATCTCAACTACTTAAAATTTGCTGGGAGCTATATAAAAGTTTGCATTTCCAGATACAAATACTATTAATGGACACAGTTTTTTGTACTTCTACAAAAACTCTAGAATTAAAATTTAAATCGGCTAACGCCCTGGGATGAAACACAATGTTAGTAAAAAATATGGGAAATATGAAGCGAGAGAAATTTTAATGCAATTGTACAAAAGAGATTTATGATTTTTCAGGCGATACACACGCAAAAAAATAATTCTTTCCTCCCAAACGAAATTTTAGACAAACAAAGTTCGTTTCTCATTTGCTTTTCGCTGTAAGGAAGTGTATTTTGAAGAAAAGTATATACTTTTTGTGATAAACGTTTATTCTTTTCCAGGATGTAAAAACAATTTCATAAAGAGTAGCTCCAAAAAAAAAAAACATTATTTTCTTGCTAATTGCATTGTCCCTCACATCTTTCTCACATCCACGAGGATTTTTAGTTCTTAACACCTTTTCCTGTAATACCAACAATGTAGAAGAAATTATACGATTTTATAAATTTTTAAAATTTTTTTTACCTTTCGCCTGGACGGAGAATCGAACCGCGGACCATGCACATTGTAAGCCAACACACTAACCACTGAGCTATGTACCTGTTATGGTCATCAATAGATAAATATCAATATAAGTTATATTTATATAGCATAGCTTGCGGCGCCCACGAACCGAATAAACAAAGTTTATTTAACAGAAACAAACATTTAGTTTGGCACCGTGGCGCAGTGGTAGCTACGTCCGACTCTCATGCCAATGGTCGTGGGTTCGATCCCTGCTTCGGCCAAAGTTTTTTTTTTGCTTTTGTTTTTTTACATATATTCCAGATATATTCGGAAGATTCCGAAAAAATGTTCAACATTACATTGTACTATATTAAATTTTGAACTGTAAAATGTGTCTTATTAAAGACCTAAAGTCAGAAAAGAACAGTGTTTGATATAAACGAAATGGACTGTGTTGTTATTTCAAAAATAACTTTTTTTATTGAAAAAATAAAAATTTTGTAACAAACGAATTTTTTTGGTGATAAAAGTTTAAAATTTTCGAAGCAATTCAAAAAACTCTAACAAAATAAAAACGTTTTCGGTACACGTTTTCCAAACGTTTTTTTTCTTTGCGTGTATTTAAAACTCATCCGTTCTGTGGAAATTTTGGCATTGCAGTGTGTAGGATATGCCTAAGATATGGGAAAATTATCACAGAATTTTGTGTAAAGGGTGAGAATTTTGGCCATATTTGTATTCTCTGAGGAAACTATCCAGTCAATTGGAGGAAAATCCCATTGAAAATGGGTCTAAAATATGAAACAGTCTACCATATTTCCCCAACTCTGGTGTACGTACCTATGGGAGCTATATACAATCTGAACCAATTTTGACTAAATTTGACATGCATAGTTAGAATAATAATTCTGCTATCTGTGCGGAATTTCACGTAAATGGGAGTATAACTTTGGGCCCCCCTGGTCATATGAGTGAAATCGGACGGGAGATATATATGGGAGCCATATCTAAATCTGAACCGATTTCAACCAAATTTGCCACAATTACCGATACTACTAAATGTACTCCTTGTGCGAAATTTGAAGCAAATCACGGCAAAACCTTGGATTTTGAGGCCATATAAGTTCAAATCGGACGAAATATATATATGGGAGCTATATCTAAATCTGAATCGATTTTGACCATATTTGGCACATACAATAGTATCGTTAAAAGTACCGCTTGTGCAAAATTTGAAGTAAGTCAGGGCAAAACTCTGGCTGTTGAGACCATATAAGTCCAAATCGGGTGAAAGATATATATGTGAGCTATATTTAAATCTGAACCGATTTTAACAAAATTTGACACACTTAACGATACTATTAAACGTACCCCATGTGCAAAATTTGAAGCAAATCAGGGCAAAACTCTGGCTTTTGTGGCCATATAAGTTCAAATCGGACGAAAGATATATATGGGAGCTATATCTAAATTTCAATCAAATTTACCAAGCATTGGTAGAATGTCAATTCTACCCTCTGTGCAAAATTTCACGAAGATCGGTAGTAAACTTTGGCCTCTGTGGTCATATGAGTCTAAATCGGACGAAAGATATATATGGGAGCTATATCTAAATCTGAACCGATTTGGCTGATATTTTGCAAGATTTTAGAGATTCATAAAATATTTGGATGTACGGTATTTCAAGAAAATCGGTTGATAAACACGCTAACTATAACCACATCGGGGATAAATATATATGGCAGCTATATCTAAATCTGAACCGATTTTTTCCAAAACCAATAGCGATTGTCTCTGTTCCAAGAAACGGCCCTATGCCAAATTTGAGGACGATCGGACTTAAATTGCGAGCTGTACTTTGTGCACAAAATTACATATACACGCAGAGAAGAAACATGATTGTCACAATCATATTCGAAGAGCAAAATAATATGATAGGAGCTATTTTTGCGGCGACCATGTAACATTTTAACCTGCAACCATGTTGGATCAGTGAACATGGTTCTAAGAAAAATATAATTGTCCTCATCTAAAATGTTATTATATTGATAAAAAGAATTTTGTTTGGATGAAAAGACAATGGTCACGATTTAAAATGTTATGGTATTCATTCAAAATGTTTTTCTTCTAGTTAAAAGAACATGGTCACAACCTAAAATGTTTTGATCTTTATGAAAAAACTTTTTTCATCGTCGAAAAAAGGACGCCACTTGAGAAAAGAAAACACAAAATTAACTTTATTTATTTGTTTTTATTTATTTATAAACTAATTCATTGTTTGTTTGTATTTATAATGTCGTGCAAGCAAACATCACATATTTTTACACACACTATTTTATTTCAATTTCAACAATAAGTAATCATTCCATATTTACATCGTGTGCCCATCAAATGTACAAACGCAGACATCATGTAACTGCAAATAAAAATAAATGATCCATATAGAAAAATGCAGAACAAAAAACAGATATATTTTCAATTACACTTTCCTTTTTTGTGTTCACATAAAACCACGTGCCACTTATGAATAAATAAATTAACACAAAACACAGTAAATCCGTATTCTCCGTCCATTCCAAGAAACAATCAACACACGACTGACGCGCAAAATGAAAATCGTGTGTACCTTCTCAATGTTTTTATAAAATTCTTTTCGTTGCAAAAAAGTTAAAAAATTAAATGGTCACGAAAAAAATGTAAATGGTCTTTATGGCCATGTAATGGTTCTAGACATATCTATACTTAACATATAAAAATACTTTTTTCCCTGTAAAAAAGTAAAAAAAAATTGAATGGTCAGGTACATGATTTTCCCGACCATTTAATGGTCTCAAATTCTATCATTTAAATGATAGAACATGTTTGCGGTATTTGATAACCATTCAAATGCTTATTGCCACCATATATTTTTCTCCGCTCGAAAACTATTTTTACAAAGACAAAATACATGGTTTTCGCGGCAATTACGTGCTCTAGATAAGCATTAAATGGATGCGGCAACCATGTCCAAACATGGTTTTTCTGTGCGTGTACAGACAGACGGACGGACGGACAGACAGACAGACAGACGGACATCGCTAAATCGACACAGAATTTAATTCTAAGCCGATCGGTATACTAAAAGATGGATCTATGATCACTATTTCTTGGCGTTACATACAAATGCACAAACTTATTATACCCTGTACCACAGTAGTGGTGAAGGGTATAATTATGCAGGGATAGTAGAATTGACATTTCCACTGTGCAGGTTAATTTTGGTTGAAGTTGGTTCTGATTTAGTTATAGCTCCCGATTCATTCCGATTTACTTGAGAGAGTAGAATTAACATTTTAGCAATATGGTAAAAAAAGTTCATATTTGATTTAGTATTCTACCTATGTGTGTCGAATTTTGTTTTGTATATAAAATTTGTTCCCTTGCCCAATAGTCGATAAACATTTGGACTTAAAATTGGGTATCCTAACATCAAAAAATTGAAACAGGGCATACTCTTTATTCAGTGTAACAAATTTTCAAAATAAAACAAGTATATACGGCCGTGAGTTCGGCCAGGCTGAAGCTTATGTACCCTCCACCATGGATTGCATAGACACTTCTTCTAAGCACTGCCATCCACAATCGAATTACTTGAGTTGCGGTAACGCTTGCCGATGGCAAGGTATCTTAAAACATCCCAACACCGTCTTCTAAATTGTAAGTAAGTCCATACGTTGTATATATTAAATCAAAAAATGCCAATTAAATACGTATATAATTCGGTTTGACAAAGTTTTCTATAGAAATAAAATTTTGACAAAATTTTCTATAACATAGAAATAAAATTTTAACAAAATTTTCTATAGAAATACAATTTTGACACAATTTTCTATGGAAATAAAATTTTGACAAAAGTTTCTATAGACATAAAATTTTGGTAGATTATTTTTGACTCGAGTGGCAACCATGATTATGAACCGATATGTACCAATTTTTGTGTGATTGGGTATCGACTATATATAACTATAGACCGATATGGGCCAATTTTGGTATGGTTGTTAGCGGCCATATACTAACAGCACGTTCCAAATTTGAACCGGATCGGATGAATTTTGCTCCTCCAAGAGGATCCGGAGGTCAAATCTGGGGATCGGTTTATATGGGGGCTATATATAATTATGGACCGATATGGACCAATTCTGGCTCGGTTGTTAGAGACCATATACTAACACCACGTTCCAAATTTCAACCGGATCGGATGAAATTTGCTTCTCTTAGAGGCTCCGCAAGCCAAATCGGGGGATCGGTTTATATGAGAGCTATATATAATTATGGACCGATGTGGACAAATTTTTGATTAGTTTTTAGAAACCATATACTACCACCACGTTCCAATTTTCAACCGGATCGGATGAAATTTGCTTCTCTTAGAGGCTCCGCAAGCAAAATTTGAGGATCGGTTTATATGGGAGCTATATATGTTAGATACCATATACCAACATCATGTACCAAATTTCAGCCGGATCGGATGAAATTTGTTCCTCTTTGAGGCTCCACAAGCCAAATCTGGGGATCGGTTTATATGGGGGCTATATATAATTATGGACCAATGTGGACCAATTTTTGCACGGCTGTTAGAGACCATATACCAACACCATGTACCAAATTTCAGCCAGATCGGATGAAATATGCTTTTCATAGAGGCTCCGCATGCCAAAACTGTGGGTCCGTTTATATGGGGGCTATACGTAAAAGTGGACCGATATGGCCCATTTGCAATACCATCCGACCTACATCAATAATAACTAATTGTGTCAAGTTTCAAGTCGATAGCTTGTTTCGTTCGGAGGTTAGCGTGATTTCAACAGACGGACGGACATGCTTAGATCGACTCAGAATTTCACCACGACCCAGAATATATATACTTTATGGGGTCTTAGAGCAATATTTCGATGTGTTACAAAAGGAATGACAAAGTTGATATACCCCCCATCCTATGGTGGAGGGTATACAAAATCATAGTAATGTCTTGGTTTAGGATGTCGTGTAGTCGACTCCGATTAACTTCAAATCTTTCTTACTTCTTCTATAAACCGAATGAAAATGCTGTTCTAATGAACATGGCTCATCAGTTGTATATTTTTCAATATATGTAACAGTACAAACATTTTTTTGTCTTATTGACACTAGTTTTTTGTATTGGAAAAATGTTCAACAAAAGATTTCAATTGTCCCATAAATTCCCTCAGATCCAATCATCCATCTATGAAATATGTTTGCAATTTGTTTCACCTCATTTTGTCTAAATACTCTTAAAGTTGTCTGTTCTTATCATGAAATTCTCTTCCAACAACTATGGCTAAATTTAGGTGCAGTAGGTAACTTACGGTGACTGCAAGTTCTAGCCAACAAACATAAAATGTTCATGTCAAGCCAAATAAAGTACTTCACACCTTATTCATTTCAAACTGAAATGACACCAATTAAAATTGAAATAAAACAACCAACATAAAAGACAATGTCAACTGAAAAACTCGAGGGATAAAGCCAACAATAAAAAAAAATCAAACAATAAAAGACAATCTATATTGGAAGAATGCATTCAATTCATTGAACACAAATTGTCACCAAAATTTACATGTCTAAGTAATCAGGTGTTAAACGTGATAGATGGGGGAATACAAATTCGGAAAACCTCTATCAACTGATTGGCCTCTTTATACATTTGTCTTAGGGTTGTAATTGGTTTTGGGTTATCGACTACACTCGTAGAATGGACGGGTAGCCATATTAATCATGTAAATCTCGATTAATGACGTTGAATTTTGATTTTATGGAAGGCAATTAAATGTCAATGTGATATCAAATGCAAATTAGTAATGGCATTAATATGTTTTTCAAATGAATGATAAATGTACTCTACATCAGTTCACAGAAGATAAAGTGGATATTTTGCAACTTAACAACACAGACAACCAGTAAGTTCTATTGTTCAATTGTTAAAGAAAACCTCGTAATAATACAAACATTTGTACTCAAGGGTAAGGTTTTGAGATATATGTTTATTTCACAAGACCAAATGGGAACCACGACCACGAAAATAGGACCATATCCTATTTTATATGGACAAGTTGTTGCAGTGTTATTAGAAGGCTATACTAACATCACGTATTATATTTTTACCGGATAGGATGAAATTTGCTCCTCCAAGAGTCTCTGGAAGTCGAAATTGGGGATCGGTTTATATGGGGGCTATATAGAATTATATTATATTTTCCAATTGATAGAGACCTCGAGCTCGTTTTTATCAACAATTATCAATTGGAAAATCTATGTACAGGTCGAATATAATAAAAACATCCATAATATAAGAATTATATTATATATAGAATTATATTATATTATTATTTTTGCAGGGTTGTTTGAGAGCATACACTAATATCATGTTCAACCGGATCGGATGAAATTTTTCTGAAGTCATATCATGGGGTCGGTTTATATGGGGGCTATGGTTAGAAGTGGTCCAAAATTTTCTATAGAAAGAAATTTATGACAAAATTTTCTATAGAACTTAAACTGTTTACAAAATTTTCTATAGAAATGAAATTTATGAGAAAATTTTTTACAGAATTAAAATTTTGGAAAACATTTCTATAGAAATAGAAGTTTTGAGATATTTTTCTATAGAAATAAAATGTTGACAAAATTTTCTATAGAAACAAAATTTTGACAAAATTTTCTATAGAAATAAAATTTCGACAAAATTTTCCAAAGAATTAAAATATTGACAAAATTTTTGAGAACATTTTCTTTAGAAAATTCTAACTAAAATAGTTTTCTAATTGCAACATGTTCCAAATAAGTTCATACTTTTTGTCAAATTAGAGAATATTTATTAAAAATAAAGGAAAAGAGATATGTTTGTACGAATTTATTTCGGCATAAGTCGGCTATCATGTAAAACCTTCTTTCGGAAGGTTCAAGTGTGGTTCACTTTTGGGTTTAGTGAACTGCCTGAATTCATTCTGACAATTGGTTGATAGTTTTGCTGCAAATAGAGGATGCTGATGAGGAATGTGCGTCCATCCAACCATCTTGCAGTCTATAGGGCTTTGCCCAAATAAATTTGACAAACATTATTTTCCTCTGTTGGTTAAGCTACACTTGTAGTTTAGTCAATGCATGGTTTTAGGCTGAAATCAAAAACGACAACAAAAATAATAATTTCTTTCTGTTGTTAAGGAATTTTAGTATATTGAAGGAAAAAATTGGATTTTAAAATTGTTAAAATGTCTTTAGCGCTGTACGAAGTTCAAGACAGTTACAATTTGAGTAAAATTTATTCATTTGGGAGGCTTATGAAATCAATTTAAGCAAACTTTTGTCATTTTAGGTAAATATGAACCATTTTATTATACCCACCACCATAGAATGGTGATGGGGGTATAATAAGTTTATCAATACGTTTGTAACACATCGAATTATCGATTTCCGACTATATAAAGTATATATATACTTGATCAGGGAGAAATTGTAAGATGATATAAGCATGTCCGTCTGTATGTCTGTTGTAATCACGCTATAGTCTTCAATAATGGCGCTATCGTCCTGAAATTTGGCACAGATTCGTCTTTTGTCAGCACGTAGGCCAAGTACGAAGATGGGCTATATGGGTCCATGTTTTGATATAGCTCTCATATAAACTGATCCCCGATTTAGGGTCTTGGGCTTCTAGAAAACGTAGTTTTTATTCGATTTGCCTAAAATTGGAAATCTAGAGGTATTTTAGGACCACAAATTGGTGTGCCGAAAATGAGTAAATCGGTCCATTTTTTTGGAGTAGCCCTCTTATAGACGATCTCCCGATTTTACTTCTTGGGCTTCTAGAAACCGAAGTTTTTATCCGATTTGACTGAAAATTGAAATCTAGAGATATTTTAGGACCACAAATTGGTGCGCCGAAAATGGTGTGAATCGGTCCATTTTATGCTATAGCCCCTATATAGACCGATCTCTTGATTTTACTTCTTGGGCTTATAGAAACCGTAGTTTTTATCCGATTTGTCCGAAATTGGAAATCTAGAAGTATTTTTGGATTAAAATTATTAAAATTATACTCCACACTTTGAAATTTCCACAAATTGTTGTTAAAACTAGGAAAATTTAAGGCAAAGACAAAATTTGATATGGCTTGAAAACAACACATCTGGCGGGAAAAATATTTTCACTACAGCGGTTAAAAAGGCTATTTCAATTCTAAAGAAAGAAAAACCTTCAGACATTAATGCCGCTACAAAAATGGCACGAAATGTTATTACACGCAAAAAAATAATTCTTTCCTCCCAAACGAAATTTTAGACAAACAAAGTTCGTTTCTCATTTGCTTTTCGCTGTAAGGAAGTGTCCAGGATGTAAAAACAATTTCATAAAGACTAGCTCAAAAAAAAACATTATTTTCTTGCTAATTGCATTGTCCCTCACATCTTTCTCACATCCACGAGGATTTTTAGTTCTTAACACCTTTTCCTGTAATACCAACAATGTAGAAGAAATTATACGATTTTATAAATTTTTAAAATTTTTTTTACCTTTCGCCTGGACGGAGAATCGAACCGCGGACCATGCACATTGTAAGCCAACACACTAACCACTGAGCTATGTACCTGTTATGGTCATCAATAGATAAATATCCATATAAGTTATATTTATATATCATAGCTTGCGGCGCCCACGAACCGAATAAACAAAGTTTATTTAACAGAAACAAACATTTAGTTTGGCACCGTGGAGCAGTGGTAGCTACGTCCGACTCTCATGCCAAGGGTCATGGGTTCGATCCCTGCTTCGGCCAAAGTTTTTTTTTTGCTTTTGTTTTTTTTTTACATATATTCCAGATATATTCGGAAGATTCCGAAAAAATGTTCAACATTACATTGTACTATATTAAATTTTGAACTGTAAAATGTGTCTTATTAAAGACCTAAAGTCAGAAAAGAACGAATTTTGTTGGTTGTAAAAGTTTAAAATTTTCGAAGCAATTCAAAAAACTCTAACAAAAGAAAAACGTTTTCGGTACACGTTTTCCAAACGTTTTTTTTCTTTGCGTGTAGTAAGTCTTTGAAGGGAAAGAAATCTAATCCCAGCAAAAAAATTTGGAAGTTCTTCCAAAGGCACAACTTTAAAAGCACTTCCAGAAGATGTACTCCCAATGATGTTCTTTATTTCAACTACACAGGAAGTTCTTTTCGTTAAATTTTTTATAACTTGGTGTTTTCATACTTTTAATGGGCAATTTTAACTTTTTTTGTTTTGTTTCAAATTGGTTAAAAACAGTTTAAGAATTCATGGAATATCTGGCTGGCTAGTATATTCTTGGCAAACAATATGCTTGTTAAAATCAGATACATAATTTCCGTGAAAATAACATCTGTGCGCCAAAAATGTTACATGTTCCCTGGGAAAATGTAACATTTTACTCATATTCCTTCTCTAAGTGTGCAGAATGATTATAATAGACAGATATATATGATAAAATAAGATAAGATACATTTTCAGAAATCGATTATGTTGCAAACGTAATGGCAAACTTATTGCAACCACCATCATTTAGTACAGGATAAACAAAATATAGAAAAAAATATCCAATTCGCTTCATACCATTAGCATACTATAACAAATGATCATCTTTAGCATTTGATTTCTCACACTGATATCGAAGCATATTCAATATTAAAACTATTGTAACATGCTCCTAACCCCCACATCCAATTAAGTGGTCAGAGGTTATTGAATTAAAAATAAAATGCCCTTTAAATGGCATCACGATGTACAGACTTCTTGGAAATATGTAAGGTAGAGATTATAAACAATAAATGGTTAAATGGAAAACTCCTCCATAAATTTTGAATGGCCCACAGGCGATAAACTACAATTCGAATATTTATATCTATTTCTAAAATAGATTGAGAATATAATATATCAATATATCAAATGATTTACTATTGATTGCCATACTCGTATATCAGACAAAAGCAGATAGTTGAGTTGTAATTTATTGCCTCAGACCTGCCAGCTTTGAGGAATTGGAGTTTTGAGGAAAATCTTAAAATGCCATGAAATGATTTGTTTTAGGTATTTATTTGTCAGTAATACGCATTGTTTAGTTTTGTAGTACAATATTTCTGTTATAAGTTTTATTGCTAAAAAAAATAAGTTTTCTAGAAACATTGTGGTTTTATGATTTAATGCCATATCATCGTACCAGGTAGTGGAAGATGGTTAAATGCTCATAGACTATAGACATTGTCTAAGCCATTATGGACACTTAACATCCATTGAGGAATACAGTAATAAAAGCAATTCGTGATAGGCCATACTATGCTAAGGTTAATAGACAAAACCTAAAGTATAGCTCAAAAAACTCTTTACTTGGTGTTGTGTGGTTGTCTAGCCGTTTTGCGGATACGTTGGAACGAACAAGTTTGATGCAACTTTAGTTTGAAATTTAAATAAAATTGATGGGCAGCCTGCTGAGAGGCTATATGTTACATTTTCTATTGGTAGTCGGAGACTTTTTGTCTAGTGCTTGATAGGATTTTGAAAGGCTATTATTAATAATTTTTCTTTTAAAATCTGCAATTAAATTTTCTTTAAGATAATATACACACTATTCATACAAATCGGCTCTATGCATTAGGACAGCCAGAAAACCATAATTAAAGTGTTAAATGGTAAGCTTTAGTATTTCCTGTGAGTATTAAAAACAAAAACTCTACTAAACATTGCTTAACAAGGTCGTTCGTGTTAATGGGCTATGAGGTGTTTTGGAAAAAAATGCAAATCCAATATTCACAATTTATTTTAGAAAAATGGGGAAATAATATTGAGACTGATTTAAGGAAATAATATTGAGACTGATTTAAATTAGTTTTAAACATCACTCCAATATTACATACATAGAAAAGAAGTCAGCTAAAACCAGCAGTCCGTGATTGCTGTTTGTCGTAACAAATAACAACTCGTTAAATTTTAGTTTCTAAAATATTATCCATAGTATTTTCAAGACTCAAAAAGAGGTTTCTGTATACTGCTAAAAAGCTTCTACATACGATAATATACTGTTTTGTCTTAATTTGAGAAATATTCAGACTTTTGAGCAAATATTTTTTATTGTGTTACCTCTATTTTAGTTAAAGGAATTTTTATACCCTAAACCACATAGTGGTCAGGGTATAATAAGTTTGATCGGCCAAAAAATGTGCCTACCAGAAATATTGATTTTAGATAAAATATATACCGATCGGCTCAGAATCACCTCCTGAGTCGATCTAGCGCTAGATGTCCGTCCGTCCGTTCGTCTGTCCATGTATTTGTTGTTCACAGGATACCGGTCGCAATTATTAACCGATTTTGATGAAATTTTGTACAGGGAGTTTTTTGGGCACAAGGACGAACGCTATTGGAAGAAATCGGATCAAATTTAGATATAGCTCCCATATATATGTATCGCCCGATTTCGACAAATGGGGTCACGTTGAGCGTTTTTTCAAACGGATCGTCACCAAATTTGCCAAAAGGTAATCCTTTCCATCACCCTTCAAGTTTGCACAATTTTATCCAAATCGGTTCAGATTTAGATATAGCTCTCATATGTATGTATCACCAGATTTTCCCAAATTTGGCCACAAAACCTTTATTTATCAACCGATCTTACTCAAAGTTGGCTAAATATAATCATCTATAGCACTAACTCTATGTGCAAAAAATCATCGAAATCGGTTCAGATTTAGCTATAGCTCCCATATATATGTACCGCCCGATTTTTCTAAATTTGGCCATACAACCCTTATTTATCAACCGATCTTACCCAAATTTGGCTAAATGTAGTCTTCTATAGCACTAACTATATGCGCAAAAAATCGTCGAAATCGGCCCAGATTTAGATATAGCTCTCATATATATGTATAGCCCGATTTTCCCAAAATTTGGCCATAGAACCCTTATTTATTAACCGATCTTACAAAAAGTTGGCTAGATCCAGTCATCTATAGTACTAACTATATGTGCAAAATTTCATCGAAATCGGTTCAAATTTAGATATAGCTCCCATATATGTATCGCCCGATTTTGAAAAATTCGCCCCTATAACCTTATGTTTGACCATAACTGATAACTGATTTTACTCAAATCTTGCACAAGGTAACCTTTTGTGGTATTAATCAAACCCGCAAAATATTATGCAAATTGGTTCAGATTTAGATATAGCTTCCATATATATGCATCGCTCGATTTTCCCAAATTTGGCCATAGTACTCTTATTTATTAACCAATGTTACTCACAATTTCAATTTTTGATGTACTAGCCGATTGTACTTATACGTACTTGTAGCTCTTACATAAGAATATTGCTCGATTTTTACAAATTTGTATTTATTACCCACACTAATTTAACGATTTTCTCTTTTTTAATAATGGGCTCAATATTAGTGGCATACTAGTTCCGTAGGAGCAATATCAACACAGCCAGTGTTGCTAGAAGTAGGGGAAATTCCCTATATGTAGGGGTTTTCTAATATTTAGCATCTTGTAGGGACATAGGGCCACAATGTAGGACATTTTCACTCAACACAATTTGTAATAATTTTTACATTTTGGTGGCTCTAGAGGAGGAAATTAGAAGCCGGCAAGGCTTGATCTTTAACAATGTGTGGTAAACTTTATTCCTGTAGAAAATTTTGTCAACATTTTATTTCTATAGAACATTTTGTCAAAATTGTATTTCTATAGAAATTTTTTTCAAAATATTATTTCTATAAAAAAATTTTCTCAAAATTTTATTTCTGTGGAATTTTTTCTCAAAATTTTATTTCTATAGAAAAATTAATTACAAAAATTTGTTAATAGAAACTTTTTCCACAATTTTATTTTTATAGAGATTTAACAAAAAAGATTACTAATTTGGGTAAAATTCTACCAACTGTGTCAACCGTGGCGGTAATACAAATTTATATTCTAAGTTATATACGTTGCGTATTCATGTTTTAAGATAATAAAGTACTTAGAACCATTTTTGTTTTGTAAAATTTTTTAAATTTAACGAAAAATATAGTAGGGAAAATTGTTTGGGAATGTATAGGAAAGTAGGGAACTTTTTTTGTCCTTGTAAGGTAAGCCGAACATTTTCCCTGGCAACATTGACTATGAGCTATAGTCAGATTGACACAAAGCACCCATAGACATGTACCCCTTAATTTTCATAAATATGCAACTGCGGTTTATCTCCCAGACCTATATGCTACCCCACAAATGCTTATGATTACTAATTCTGTAATGGTGGTTTAGGGTATGATATAGTACATTTGAATAAGTGAAAGAAAAAATAATTATGTCCAATAAATTTTCTTGAATTTGTCGAAAAATCTATATTTATTTTTGTGAAATTGGCGCAACATCTGCATTTGTAATGCAGATTAGTTAAAATTTTCTAAAATTAACCAAATTTTTTTAGAAAAGTTTGGTGAACTAAAATTTTCCTTTGAGGAGGGTTCACTGTTTTTTGGGTGTAGTTTATTTTATTTTTTTTTTGTTTCAGCCAAAATAAAACATGAATAAGGGTAATGCTGAAATAAGAAACAATGATTACAGTATGCGCATACAGTAACTGTCCTCCCTTCTTCAGAAGAATTTCTGGCGTTTCAGCAAATTTATCTGCCGCGTTTACTAACAATTTTTTGGTTGTTGTTTTCATTGTTAAGATTTAGATTAGATTTTACATCGAATCTGCTCAATAATTGGCAGACTACAGACTTGTTATCGCCTTATCTGTCTGCATGTAGTCGTTGCGATAATGATCTATAGCACGGTTGCCACAGTTAGTACACTGAAAAAAATATTGTCGTGAGGTCAAAGATTTCATGTCTTTAAAATACAAATACAAATTTTGCTTAGCATAGAAGATGCATTTCTCTAAAAAAAGTTGTTTTCCTTGTCCAAAAGTCGATAAACTTTTCAATGAAGTCGTATTGTCCTTATAATTAAGTGATTTGACTTAAAAATGAGTTTCTTAACATGAAAAAAAAAATTTATAGGCTAAGGTCAACTTGACTTTAATAATTCAGAAAAATTCTTTAAATTTAATGAAATTGTCTTTAAATTTGTTGTCTTTTTGCATCTTGACTACAAAGCAAAAAATCGTTCAAATATAGGACATGTTTTTCAAAACTTTATTTTAAAGAAGTTTTTTACTTCAAACATAGCATAATTTCTACTGGAAGTTGAGCCCTAATTTGGAAAATAAAGTTGCCGTTAACTCGTTTTAAAGGACTTTGATAGCATATGAAGAAAAAATACTGAGAAAGCGAAAAATTAAAATTTGCTTCCTGGAAGCAAGTAAACAAAACCTAAATTATAAAGAGAATTGTGGCTTAAAAGTATCCTTACTTATATTCTCCGCTTCTTTGGCTCGGAATCAATACCAAATTTTTTAAAGTAAAGACAAAATCTTTGGAACCGAGTATGCTTTTTTTTCAGTGTTGAATTCTACCAAATAAGGTAGATTTTTTTACTACATGGTAGATTGATAGAATTATTGATGTTTTGGTAGATTTTGCAAATTATTCCTTTCCAACTAAAAGGTAATTCAAACATTTTCTATATAAATAAAATTTTGACGAAATTTCTATAGAAATAAAATTTTGACAAAATTTACTATAGAAAAAAATTTTGACAAAATTTACCATAGAAATAAAATGTTGACAAAATTTTTTATAGAAATAAAATTCGGAAAATTTTTTCTATAGAAAATTTTGATAATTTTTGTTTTGAAATAAAAGTTTCTATAAAATAAAAATTTTGAGAAAATTTTCTATAAAATAAAAGTTTTGAGCAAATTTTCTATAGAAATAAAATTTTGACAAAATGTTCTATAGAAATCAAACGCGAACAAAATTTTCTATAGAAATAAAATTTTGACAAATTTTCCATAGAAAAAAAATTTTGACAAAATTTTCCATAGAAATAAAATTTTGACAAATTTTTTTATAGAAATAAAATTCTAACAAAATTTTCTATAGAAATAAAATTTTGACAAAATTTTCCATAGAAATAAAATTTTGACAAAATTTTCGATAGAAATAAAATTTTGCCAACATTTTCCATAGAAATAAAATTTTGCCAACATTTTCGGTAGAAATAAAACATTGACAAAATTTTCTATAGAAATAAAATTTTGACAAATTTTCTATAGAAATAAAATTTTGACAAAATTTTTTATAGAAATATAATTTTGGCAAAATTTTTTTATAGAAATAAAATTTTGCCAACATTTTCGGTAGAAATAAAACATTGACAAAATTTCTATAGAAATAAAGTTTTGACAAAATTTTCTGTATAAATAAAATTTTGACAACATTTTTTTATAGAAATAAAATTTTGGCAATTTTTTTTATTGAAATAAAATTTTGAGAAAATTTTCTATAGAAATAAAGTTTTGACAAAATTTTCTATAGAAATAAAGTTTTAACAAAATTTTCTATAAAAATAAAGTTTTGGCAAAATTTTCTGTAGAAATAAATTTTTTACAACGTTTTTTATAGAAATAAAATTTTGACAAAATTTTCTATAGAAATAAATTTTTGACAAAATCTTCTATAGAAATAAAATCTTTCTGCAGAAATAAAATTGTTAAAAAATTTTCTATAGAAATGACAGTTTTCAAAAATTTTCTATAGAAATGAAATTTTGATAACATTTTTGGAATAAAATTTTAACAAAATTTTCTATAAAATGTAACTTTTGAGAAAATTTTCTATAGAAATAAAATTTTGACAAAAGTTTCTATAGAACTTAAATTTTCACAAAAATGTCTATAGAAATAAAAAATTCCAAATTCAATTTTTGTGTTTGGTAGGGTTTTGGTAAAAATTTCTCCAAATTTTGGTAGCTCTTAGCTCCGATCAATAAAAAAAGTCTTCGCCGTATTTTTCAAGTCTACTGTTTCGACTTTTTTTGTGTTCTCTGGACATGTTTATCTTCCCTAGCGAAACTACATTGATTATTTAAAAATGCCTACTATCTCTGCTATCCTAAGCACCTAATATCTGTCATTACGAATTCGTGAATCACTCTATCGTCGGTGGCTGCCTTTTTTGCGGTAGCTGAATATGGCTTATAAAAAAATGACGTGCTGTTTGAATTACCTTCCAAAAGTAAAAAATCATCTATCAATATTATTCGCTTTCTATTACTTCTCGATAAAAATTAATATACATCTTCCATAAAGATTTTCCCATTTTGTATACATCTGCCCCATGTGTATGCTTAATATTGCCATTGTCAAAAATATGAATTAATTTTATAGATGAATTCATTTTATAGAAAATTTTAACTAAACCGTAAACGCGTATATCACAAAAATAAGTAAATATTTTTCGATAAATTTAAATTCATAATTAATTTTTTACATGTTTAGGAAAATTTCAAATGCAAAATTGACATACGAAGTCCCATATGGGCGTACAACAGTTTTGCGACAAAAATGTTCCATTTTCATCATCCATAAATATTATTTTCCTCTTGAAACATGTTTGTGGTGATCATGTTCCTTTTCTGCATGTGGACTCTATAATTGATATTTCTCTTGGGCTCATTTCTATGAAAATTAAAATAAAATTAAAATTAGTGGTCTAAATATGATGACATATAAATTCACATGAACTTACTGAGTTTATATGATACATACAAAAATCTGTACGCATAGATCAAAATGAGTTATATATTTCTGGTTATTTTTAAGATATTGCATTTGTATCGCTTATTTAATTTTTTATTTATTTTTTCACATTTCAATGAAAGTGAATCTTCTCTGCAAAAACCGCAAAGTTTGTTTCTTAAGTCTTTTGATTTGTCTAGAATTATAAAATCATTCTTGTACTCACACACCTTAGTTCCTAATATTTTTAGAAGACTTGTATGTGAGCTTAATGACTTGGAACCAGTTTTATATTTAGCAATATATTGAATATAGTCATTTCGTTGTGAAAGTATATACAGGTATGTATAAATTAATATCGATTTTGTTTTATAAGCACACATACACTGTCTAATTAGAGCACGTTAAAAAACAACACGCTTGAATCACAAATCTAACTAACTTACCTGATTTTTTATTTAATTTATCTGAAAGATAAAAATGTAATAACACTTTTACAATAATTACTTTAAAAATATAAATAAGTATATTTTCATTTTTATAGTTAAGAAATGAAAATATTTAGGTATGTAAATATAAATAAATATTTTAAAAAACAATGTAGTCTGCTTTTTATATTATATTATATATTTAATTTATTTTACTTTATTCACTACATTGGGTCTTGTATCTGATTGCGGTGAATTTATTGAGGTGAGCGAACTTTGTTTAGATTTTATTAACAATCAAAAACATACTTCCCAAATAGACTACTTTTGAATCAGGTCATTGTCAAAAAGTGTTTATAATCTTAAAAAGGTGATATGAGATAAATTAACTTGGAATTTTTTATAATAAAGCTTCATATATATTTGGGAGAAACATGACATTGTTTTGCAAATTATAAAAACACCTTGATTTGGATTTGAGTACTAAGACATAAATGTCGTTGGTATTTAATATACACAAACCTTTCTTTGATATTGGAATACCATTCTTTCTCTCTTCACATCTATTTAATATATAATAAAATTTAATATATGCTTCAAATTTTCAGAAAAATAGAAAATTTTAATTTAAATGTTTTAGTTTGTATACCCAAAAGTGACACCACAGTGAAAGAAAATGTAGGTTTAAAATAATTTACAAATAATACTTTGAAGAAAATATAATAATAATAATAATAATAAAAATAAATGTTTGCTGTTGTTTAGAAAATTTTCATGTTTAGCAAAAAAAAATTATTGAAAATGCGTTGAAAATTTTAAAATGTCTTTTGCTCATTTAAAAAAAAAAATATGAACACAAATTAAGTACAATTTATTAATTTTATAAAGATATGAATTGTTTTGTGTGAATTTCGGATTCAGTTAATGTCCATTTCCAATCCATTCATTTGTCTAAAACTAAGTTTTTAGTTCGTTTCCTTACAGCAAACATAGCATAAGTAAAATTTGTATACACAGAAACAGTTAATCATTTTATGGCACGAAGTTACTACCTCGTGCAAAAATTGAACTAAATTATATAAATCCAGAAAACTTTAAAGGACCGGTGTACTTTTTAAATACAATTCAGGAAATTAATCTCATAGAAGAAAAAATTAACTAAAAATTTCATAGTTTGAGGGCAAAAATTGTAAAAATGTCTTTAGCGCCATACGAAGTTAATTTTGGAAAATTTTTAAATAAGCTGTACTGCAAGCGCAGATGTCACACCGATTTCACAAATAAGTAAATATTTTTCGACAATTTCAAGAAAATTTATTTGCATTATATAATAACCATACAAAAAACAGGTATATACCGTAGTAAGTTCGGCCGGGCCGAATCTTAAATACCCACCACCATGAATCAAATATAATAGTTTTGAAAAATTCAGGGGGCTTTGATGACAGATATTTTCCCAAGCAGATCAGTTCAACCAGTACGCTTCCCACATATAAATGTAAAGATTTTACCTATGAAGACTAGATCAGATTCTGAATTTATAAGAACCATTTTTTGTTTGAGTTTTAGAGGAATCATAAACATCTCTTGTAAGTGTGCAAGAAAATGATGAAATAACGCATTGATTTGAAATCTAAAATCTGTGGATTTTCATCCCAATTATTTAAATGAAATTTTGCATTCAGATTCAAGCAATTTTCACGATCAGTACGCCTTCTATACCCTCAATAAGTGAAATCGGTCTATATGGAGGCCTTACCAAATGGACCGATAAAACTAAATCATATACAATTTGTTATGGGTCTAAAATGCCAGTATATTTTCAATTTGTGGCAAATCGGATAAAAACTACAATTTCTAGAAACCCTAGGAGTTAAATCGGAAGTTCATTGTAATGGGGGCTATACCAAAACATGGAAGGACACACAGTATTCAGCAAATTTAAATGTAGTTCTAGAATATAGGCCCCAAATCGGAGGGGCTATATAAAAAACTGTACCGATAATCAATATATTCGGCACACCCCTTTGTGGTCCTAGAATACCTCTAGATTTCCAATTTCAGGCAAATTGGATAAAAACTACGGGTTCTTGAAGCCCAAGAAATAAAATCGGGCGACCGGTCTATATAGGGGCTATATCAAAACATGAACCGATAATCACCATTTTCGGCACATCTCTTTATTTTACTAGAATACCTCAAGATTTCCAATTTCAGGCAAATTGGATAAAAACTACGGTTTCTAGAAGCCCAAGAAATAAAATCGGGAGATCGGTTTATACGGGGGGCTATATCACAACATGGTCCGATAATCACCATTTTCGGTACATCTCTTTATTTTCCTAGAATACCTCTAGATTTCCAATTTTAGGCAAATTGGGTAAAATTAGGATACTAGAAGACCAAGAAGTAAAATCGGGAGATCGGTCTATATGGGGGCTATATCAAAATATGGTCCGATAATCACAATTTTCGGCACATCTCTTTACTTTTCTAGAAAACCTATAGATTTCCTATTTCAGGCAAATTGGATAAAAACTACGGTTTTTAGAAGCCCAAGAAATAAAATCGGGAGATCGGTTTATATGGGGGCTATATCAAAACATGGACCGATACTCACCATTTTCGGCACACATCTTTAAGGTCCTAGAATACCTCTAGATTTCTAATTCCAGGCAAATTGGGTAAAAATTACGGATACTAGAAAACCAAGAAATAAAACCGGGAGATCGGTCTATATGGTGGCTATATCAAAACTTGGACCGGTACTCACCATTTTCGGCACATCTCTTTATGGTCCTAGTATACCTCTAAATTTCAGGCAAATCGGATAAAAAATACACTTTCTATGGGCGCTATACCAAAACATTGACCGATAGGCAACATTTTCGGTACACTTTTTTATGGTCCTAAAATACCTCTAGATTTGCAATTTCAGGCAAATTGGATAAAAACTACAGTGTTTATAAGCCCAAGACCCCAAATCGGGAGGTCGGTTTATATGGGGACTATATCAAAACTTGGACCGATATAGTCCATCTTAGAACTTGATCTGCCTGCATACAAAACAAGAATCTGTACCAAATTTCAGGACGATAGCGCCATTATTGAAGGCTGTAGCGTGATTACAACAGACATACAGACGGACAGATGGACGGCCGGACATGCTTATATCGTCTTACAATTTCTCCCTGATCAAGAATATATTTACTTTATATAGTCGGAAATCGATATTTCGATGTGTTACAAACGGAATGACAAACTTATTATACCCCCGTCACCATTCTATGGTGGTGGGTATAAAAAATTAAGAAATTCTGAACTATTTTGGGGGACAGGAATTTGGTAAATCGTTATGCTTCATTTGTGTATAATTTGTGTGTACACAAGGCAAATTTTTCAAAACATAATATATTTATGAACTAAAATGGTATTAAACTGGCTTTAATGTCAATTTAATAAATTAGCTTTAATGTCAATTTAATACCATTTGAGTGTTGAATGGTGAAGGGGCCTTTTTATACCCTCCATCATAGGATGGGGGTATATTAACTTTGTCATTCCGTTTGTAACACATCGAAATATTGCTCTAAGACCCCATAAAGTATATATATTCTGGGTCGTGGTGAAATTCTGAGTCGATCTAAGCATGTCCGTCCGTCCGTCCGTCCGTCCGTCTGTTGAAATCACGCTAACTTCCGAACGAAACAAGCTATCGACTTGAAACTTGGCACAAGTAGTTGTTATCGATGTAGGTCAGATGGTATTGAAAATGGGCCATATCGGTCCACTTTTACGTATAGCCCCCATATAAAGGGACCCTCAGATTTGGCTTGTGGAGCCTCTAACAGAAGCATATTTCATCCGATCCGGCTGAAATTTGGTACATGGTGTTGGTATATGGTCTCTAACAACCATGCGAAAATTGGTCCACATCGGTCCATAATTATATATAGCCCCCATATAAACCGATCCCCAGATTTGGCTTGCGGAGCCTAAAACAGAAGCAAATTTCATCTGATCCGGCTGAAATTTGGTACATGGTGTTAGTATATGGTCTCTAACAACCATGCAAAAAATGGTCTACATCGGTCCATAATTATATATAGCCCCCATATAAACCGATCCCCAGATTTGACTTGCGGAGCCTAAAAGAGAAGCAAATTTCATCCGATCCGGCTGAAATTTGGTACATGGTGTTGGTATATGCTCTCTAACAACCATGCAAAAAATGGTCCACATCGGTCCATAATTATATATAGCTCCCATATAAACCGATCCCCAGATTTGGCCTGCGGAGCCTCAAAGAGAACAAAATTTCATCCGATCCGGCTGAAATTTGGTACATGATGTTGGTATACGGTCTCTAACAACCATGCAAAAATTGGTCCACATCGGTTCATAATTACATATAGCCCCCATATAAACCGATCCCCAGATTTGGCTTGCGAAGTCTCCAAGAGAAGCAAATTTCATCCAAGCCGGTTGTAATTTGGAACATGGTGTTGGTATATGCTCTCTAACAACCATGCAAAAAATGGTCCACATCGGTCCATAATTATATATAGCTCCCATATAAACCGATCCCCAGATTTGGCCTGCGGAGCCTCAAAGAGAAAAAAATTTCATCCGATCCGGCTGAAATTTGGTACATGATGTTGGTATACGGTCTCTAACAACCATGCAAAAATTGGTCCACATCGGTTCATAATTACATATAGCCCCCATATAAACCGATCCCCAGATTTGGCTTGCGAAGTCTCCAAGAGAAGCAAATTTCATCCAAGCCGGTTGTAATTTGGAACATGGTGTTAGTATATGATCTTTAACAACCGTGCCAGAATTGGTCCATATCGGTCCATAATTATATATAGCCCCCATATAAAACGTTCTCCAGATTTGACCTCCGGAGCGTCTTGGAGGAGCAAAATTCATCCGATCCGGTTCAAATTAGAAACGTGGTGTTAGTATATGGTCGCTAACAACCATACCAAAATTGGTCCAATCAAACAAAAATTGGTCCATATCGGTTCATAATCATGGTTGCCACTAGAGCCAAAAATAATCTACCAAAATTTTATTTCTATAGAAAATTTTGTACAAATTTTATTTCTATAGAAAATTTTGTTCAAATTTTATTCGGTTCATAATCATGGTTGCCACTCGAGCCACAAATAATCTACCAAGATTTTATTTCTATAGAAATTTTTTTATTGTTTATTTCTATAGAGAATTTTGTTAAAATTTTATTTCTGTAGAAATGTTTGTCAAAATTTTCTTTCTATAGAATATTTTGTCAAAATTTTTATTTCAATAGAAAATTTTGTGAAAATTTTATTTCTATAGAAAATTTTGTTAAAATTTTATTTCTGTAGAAAATTTTGTCAAAATTTTATGTCTACTTTGTCAAACTGAATTATATACGTATTGGATCGATCTTTTTTGATTTAATATATACCACGTATGGACTTACATACAATTTAGAAGATGGTGTTAGGAGGTTTTAAGATACCTTGCCATCGGCAAGCGTTACCGCAACTTAAGTAATTCGATTGTGGATGGCAGTGTTTAGATGAAGTTTCTACGCAATCCATGATGGAGGGTACATAAGCTTCGGCCTGGCCGAACTTACGGCCGTATATACTTGTTAAAATTTGATCTCAACTAATCAAACAGTAATTTCATCTCTACTTCAATGCAAATCACTCCATGAATTTGACAATTTGGTAGAGTAGATCAGTTTCAAGTGCCCATATATAATAATGTATTTTTAGTTAATGTGGTATCACAATGGACTGAATAATCTAAGTAATCCAACCAGACCTATGTGTCCGTCGAAAAAAAAAATAATAATAATAAAATTATTATTTACTTATTTTTGATATTGGCGTGATATCGTAAAGCCATTGTCACGACGACTTTATTTAGAAGATTTTGTTTTACACAATCTATAATGGGAGATACATAAGAATCATCCCGTCTGAATATGTTTCCCCATTATAATTCCCAGTGTATGTTCACAGATCTACCAGTGTAGTTTTTATTTGCAAGAATTAATAATGAAGAATACAATTATATTGCATATCTTTTTGTTTACCGTTAATACTTGTTATTTAAGAAAACGATTTATATTTCAAGGTTTTACTGTCCACTTGGCCATTCCAAGATTTTTATATAAACTTTCCGAAATCATTTCTTAACCAACATAACTGGATTCTGAATAGAGGTAGATGCACACGAATTTAAATAAATTAAAAATCATTAAGAACACAAAAGTATCCATAGAATATTTGAACTAATTAGGAAGATTCGACAAAGTATCAAATTGTATAAAATATTAGTTTGTTTTAAAAACTAAAAAAATTGAAAAGTTTTAATTGGAGATTGACATTGTCCACATTCAGATACAAAGTGTGAACATATGGTATTAAGCACACTGACATTGACATCAAATTATGATCGCTGCCATGGTACACAGAGAGTAGACATTTTATTGTTTTGTTGCTAATGGGTTCTTCTTCTATTTTTATACCCTCCACCATAGGATGGGGGGTATATTAACTTTGTCATTCCGTTTGTAACACATCGAATTATTGCTCTAAGACCCCATAAAATATTCTGGGTCGTGGTGAAATTCTGAGTCGATCTAAGCATGTCCGTCCGTCCGTAAAGTTGAAATCACGCTAACTTCTGAACGAAACAAGTAGTTGTTATGTCGGATGGTATTGCAAATGGACCATATCGGTCCACTTTTACGTATAGCCCCCACATAAAGGGACCCTCAGATTTGGCTTGCGGAGTCTCTAACAGAAGCATATTTCATCCGTTCCAGCAGAAATTTAGTACATGGTGTCAGTATATGGTCTCTAACAACCAAGCAAAAATTGGTCCACATCGGTCCATAATTATATATAGCCCCCATATAAACCGATCCCCAGATTTGGCTTGCGGAGCTTCAAAGAGAAGCAATTTTTTTCTGATCTTGCTGAAATTTGGTACATGCTTTTGGTGTATGGTCTCTAATAACCATGCAAAAATTGGTCCACATCGGTCCATAATTATATATAGCCCCCATACAAACCGATCCCCAGATTTGGCTTGCGGAGCCTCAAAGAGAAGCAAATTTCATCCGATCCGGTTCAAATGTGGAACGTGGTGTTAGTATATGGTCTCTAACATCCATACAAAAATTGGTCCACATCGGTTCACAATTATATATAACCTCAATATAAACCGATTCCCAGATTTGGCTTTCGGAGCCTCAAAGAGAAGCAAATTTCATCCAATCCGGTTGTAATTTGGAACATGGTGTTAGTATATGATCTTTAACAACCGTGCCGGAATTGGCACATATCGGTCCATAATTATATAGCCCCCATATAAACCGTTCTCCAGATTTGACCTCCGGAGCCTCTTGGAGGAGCAAAATTCATCCGATCCGGTTCAAATTCGGAATGTGGTGTTAGTACCATACCAAAATTGGTACATATCGGTCCATAGTTATATATAGCCGATCCCCAATCACACAAAAATTGGTCCATATCGGTTCATAATCATGGTTGCCACTCGAGCTAAAAATAATCTACCAAAATTTTATTTCTATAGAAAATGTTGTCAAAATTTTATTTCTTTAGAATATTTTGTTAAAATTTTATTTCTATAGAAAATTTTGTTAAAATTTTATTTCTATAGAAAATTTTGTCAAAATTTTACTTCTATGGAAAATTTTGTTAAAATTTTATTTCTATAGAAATTTTTGTCAAAATTTTATTTCTATAGAAAATTTTGTTAAAATTTTATTTCTATAGAAATTTTCGATTGTGGATGGGAGTGTTTAGAAGAAGTTTCTACGCAATCCATGGTGGAGGGTACATAAGCTTCGGCCTGGCCGAACTTACGGCCGTATATACTTGTTTTATTTACTATTCTGATTTCAATTTAAAATCAAATGTTGACTATAATACAAGAGTAGTTTAACCAAACCCAGACAATTGCATTAAAATGGTGGATGTGGCCATTGGCGGAGCTAGGAAAATTTGGGACTCAAAAATTTCAAATGGAAGCAGTTGAAGTGATTAGTAAAATTATACACTGAATGAAAGCTTTTTCTTTACACTAATACTTTGCCCTTGCGTCCGAGCCAAAGAAGCATAGAATTGAGGTAAGGATACGTTTATGACACAATTCATTTTCAAATTTTAGTTTTTGTTTTTAGACCAAACTTCGTTGGTTTCCCAGAAAAGAAATTAAGCCACATAAATAGAAATTTGACGGTTATCGTCGGATAATATTTAATGCATTCCCCCATATACACTGAAAAAACAGTGAACCCACCAGGAAAGAAAATTTTAGTTAATTGTTGAAAAATTTGATTAATTGTAGAAAATTTTAACTAAACAGTATTATAAACGCAGATGTCGCTCCGATTTCGCAAAAACAAGTAAAAAATTTTCGACAAATTTGAGAAGATTTATCAGACAAAATTATTATTTTTCACTTATTAAAGAAAATTTCGTAGTTTGAACGAAAAAATTGGAGTTCAAAATTGCAAAAATGTCTTTAGTGCCATACGAAGTTCATGATGGACGCATTATTGGTAAAATTTACAAATATTAAGGAATTCTGAACTATTTTGTGGGAGACACGAATTTAGTTCAACTTTATACTTCAATTGTGTATAATTTTTTCTTCTGCTTTAGTTAAGTTAACTTACGTACGCAAAAAATTGTTAATGGCATGGAAACTTTCTTAAAACGTAATAATTCCATGAACTAAAAGAGAATTAAATCAGCTTTAGTGAAATATAGGGTTCACTTTTTTTTGAGTGTATTTATATCTTTACATATCTGGATCTTATTTCGATTCACAAACTTATATATTTCATCGTCCTTTAAAAATGCAATAAAGGCTCTTGCATACATAAAGTTATATACATGATAGTAATGTTCGAATTCAAAGTATGGAGATTAAAGGAAAATCTACCGATAAATATACAGGACCCCCTAGCTACAGCAATGGTTATGACAATACTGAAACTGTCATCCATATAATCGTGTAACAGACTAAAATATTTTGCTTTAATCCAGTTTATAAACATCCTAGGTTAGGTTAGGTTAGGTGGCAGGCCGATGTATCAGGCTCACTTAAGCTATTCAGTCCATTGTGATACCACATTGGTGAACATCCTAACAAAACATTTGAAAGTTCTATACCCAAGTAAAAATTGAGAGATCTAATTTGATACGATTAGATATGAGTAGATCAGAAAAATTGTGAGATCTAATCATATCTAAATATTAGCCAAGATCTAAAGATATAATTATATATATCCTTATGTATAGTTGGATCTGATGTTCGATTTCGTCATATATGGAATTATACATAATTATATGTAAGTCTGTCTCATCATATCTGGGTAAATCTGCTTATATCTAAAGAGGCAAATTTGAGATATCTAATTAGATTCGCCAATTTTCACACGGCTATAAAAATCTTTGTTTTATGCAGTTTTCACAATTATTTTAAATTTTCTTAATTTCACAGGGACTGACATACAAAAAAAAAAAACTAAGCTGTCTAGGATTAATTGAAATTTATTGAATCACAGGAATTATAGTATAAATAAAAAAATAATTGAAAGTCAATTAAAAAATGAATTGATCCCATTCAATTTTTAGAACTCAATTAAGACTTTAATAGGAAAAATTTTTGTCTGTATATAAAAAGGACAAGTAAAATAATGGATATTTCCAAGAAATATTTAAAAAAGTGTACCGATCCATTTCTCGGTTAACGTGGAACTTGTCATATAATATCAAAATAATAAAAGTAATATCAAAATATAATGTCAAAAAAAAAAGAAAGTAGTGAAAATGTTCTCGTTGGATGGGGAAGTGGTACAAAATTGGCGCAGAAGCTATGAATTTAACATAGGACGGATGTCATAGGACGGATGTCCACCATTTCAACGGCCGTTGCACTGAATTTGAATCTCTTCCTAAGGTGTGATACGAATTCAGTGTTTTGCCGACAAAATTTAAATAAATTGTACTCTTTTATTAAACAATATTTTTAACCCATTGAAAAAAAAAATTAAAATTACCCGATAAAGATATGAAAAAATTGAATTAAAAGACATACCCGTGTAGTTAAAATAAAGAACATCTTTGGGAGGATATTTTAGGAAGTACTTTTAAAGTGGTGCCTTTAGAACAACTTCCAATTTTTTTTTATTATGTATAATAATTTTTTTTGTGATATTTTGCCAAATAAATAAGTTTTATAATTTTTTATAATTTTTGATGGATTTTAACGCTTGTCTTAAGCGTTACATTTTTTAAAAAATATTCGCAATTTTTCTAGAATGAATTTACTTTACTTTTTTCGACAAAATTTAAATAAATTGAATTTTTTTACTAATTCTTACTCTTTTTTTAACCTATTTGAAACAAAAAAGCATTCAAATTACCAATTAAAAATATAAAAACGGCGAATTATAAAAAATTGAATGAAAATGCCTTTCTGTGTAGTTAAAATAAAGAACATCTTTGGGAGGACATTTTTGGAAGTACTTATAAAGTTGTACCTTTAGAACAACTTCCTAATATTTCTGCTGGGATGAACTAGTTTTGTTCGAAAGGCATATGCCAAAAAAGTATTTTTATTTTGAGTTTTTCTAATTTCATTGAATTAAAGCACGAACACTTTGTAAACATTCAACTTTTCCAACTTTCATTTTTACTTTTGTCCATATATAAATTATCATAAATAATTTTTTATTTATAGTAACACTGCTTTCAGCTCGGCTGAACTTTGCATCAATCTTATAAGTTAGAATTTTATGCAAGGTAGTTTTATATTCAACTACTTAATGAATTGCAAAATCTAGATTAAGTTCCATCGTTAATTCTTAAGTTTTTCCTACTTTTGTCTATTGCAGACTTTATGTCTACATATGTTTTGTAAGTGTGAATTACAATGAGTGTTAACACGATCGAATATAAATCATTTAAGCGTAAAGAATAAATAATTCATGGTACAAATATTTTGTATAGGTGTATAATATTTTCTAATCTGATTAGGCCGTTATGCCTGTTCATAGACGACTTGTTATTTAAAGATTTTTCCCAATTCTCTACGGTATGAAACCAAACCCAAAAGTATAAATATCTTAAGACATTATGGCCCATCAAAACATATGCTAAACTGTAGAAAAAGGAGGGGTCACATATGAAATCAAAATAATATGTCATGATTTTGTAGTTTTTTATAGACGTTAGCTATTTTATAGAGAAGGTTACGCATTTCGGTTTAATATTGAAGTAAAATTAAAGGGTTTCAAATTAAAAGTGTTATTACGGCACTACTACACAAAAAAAAAATTAACCGAACGAAATTTTGTATAAACATAATTCCCCTCTGAATCCGAATGACAAGTTTTAATTATTTTTATTTGTTTAATAAAAAATCTCTCCAAAAGAAAACTATGTATATAATTTTTTCCTTTGATTTGTATACCCTCCACCATAGGATGGGGGTATATTAACTTTGTCATTCCGTTTGTAACACATCGAAATATAGCTCTAAGACCCCATAAAGTATATATATTCTGGGTCGTGGTGAAATTCTGAGTCTAAGCATGTCTGTCCGTCCACCCGTCCGTCTGTTGAAATCACGCTAACTTCCGAACGAAACAAGCTATCAACTTGAAACTTGGCACAAGTAGATGTTATTGATGTAGGTCGGATGGTATTGCAAATGGGCCATATCGGCCCACTTTTACGTATAGCCCCCATAGAAATGGATCGCCAGATTTGGCTTGCGAATCCCCTAAGAGAAGCAAATTTCATCCGATCCGGCTGAAATTTGGTACATGGTGTTAGTATATGATTTCTAACAACCATGCAAAAATTGGTCAACATCGGTCCATAATTATATATAGCCCCCATATAAACTGATCCCCAGATTTGGCTTAGGTTAGGTTAGGTAAGGTGGCAGAACGATGTATCAGGCTCACTTAGACCATTCAGTCCATTGTGATACCACATTGGTGAGCTTCTCTCTTATCACTGATTGCTGCCCGATTCCATGTTAAGCTCAATGACAAGGGACCTCCTTTTTATAGCCGAGTCCGAACGGCGTTCCACATTACAGTGAAACCACTTAGAGAAGCTTTGAAACCCTCAGAAATGTCACCAGCATTACTGAGGTGAGATAATCCACCGCTGAAAAAGTTTTTGGTGTTCGGTCGAAGCAGGAATCGAACCCACGACCTTGTGTATGCAAGGCGGGCATGCTAACCATTGCACCACGGTGGCTCTCTAACAATCATGCAAAAATTGGTCCACATCGGTCCATAATTATATATAGCCCCCATATAAACCGATCCCACTATTTGGCTTGTGGAGCCTCTTAGAGAAGCAAATTTTATCCGATCCGGCTGAAATTTGGTACATGGTATAAGTATATGGCCACTAACAACTACGCAAAAATTGGTCCACATAGGTCCGATTTGGCTTGCGGAGCCTCTAAGAGAAGCAAATGTCTTCCGATCAGGCTGAACTTTGGTACTTGGTGTTAGTATATGGTCTCTAATAACCATGCAAAAATTGGTCGAAATCGGTCCATAATTATATATAGCCCCCATATAAACCGATCCCCAGATTTGACCTCCGGAGCCCCTTGGAAGAGCAAAATTTATCCGATTCGGTTGAAATTTGGTACGTGATGTTAGTATATTGTATCCAATAACCATGCAGGAATTGGTTCATATAAATCCATAATTATATATAGCTCCATATAAATCCGTCCCGAGATTTGGTTTTGGAGCCTCTTGGAGAAACAAAATTCATCCGATCTGGTTGAAATTTGGTACGTGGTGGTAGTATATGATATTTAACAACCATGCCAATAGTGGTCCATATCAGTCCATAATCATATATAGCCCCCATATAAGCCGATTGCGAGATTCGGTTTTGGAGCCTCTTGGAAGAGCAAATTTCATCCGAGTCAGGTGAAATTGTGCTAGTATATGGCCGTTAACAACCATGCCTAACTAGGTCCATATCGGTCTATAGTTATATATAGCCCTCAGATCGATCCTCAATCACACAAAAATTGGTCCGTATCAAGTTCATAATTGTAGCCCCCATATTTAAATTCTGGCTCTCCACGTACCGTGCAAAAGTCCATATCGATTCGTAATTATTTGTAGACTTAAATATACATAACTTTTTTGTCTAATATATACCACGTATGGACTAACTCACAATTTAGAAAACGATGTTAAGAAGTTTTAAAATACCTTGCCAAGTATTACCACAACGCAAGTAATTCGATTGTGGATGACAGTCTTTCACAGAAGTTTCTACGCAATTCATGGTGGAGGGTACATAAAATTCGGCCTGGCCGAACTTACGGCTTTATATACTTGTTTTATTTTATTTTCATTGTTTTTTTGGTTTTATTAATTCTATTTTCTATTTTTTTCGCAATATTTAATTGTCCAAAATTTTAATTGTGACTGTAAACGGCCAAATAGAGCACTCCTAAGATTTTCACTATTTTTGTAGTGAATTTTAGTAAGGTCAATGCACAAAACAAATGTTGGGAAAACGGAAGTCGAACGATATTCGTTTGTTACAGTTTTGTGTGTCTCTTCGAAAGCTTCAATCGTTTGCTATAAATCTTTATGTTTTTTTTTTCGTAAATATATCCATTTTACACTAAAACGATGCTCTGAATATTTTTTATTATTATATAAATTTAATTTCAATTAATTTATTTATAATTTTATAAAATAATTAAATCAATTTTAATTCAGTTTAATTACTTGCTTATTTCTTAGCACCTTTTTCTGCAATACAAACAATCTAGGCAAAATTATTCGATTTTATATATATTTTTTTAATTTACCATTCACTAGGACGGAGACTCGAACTGCGGACTACACAATTCGTAAGCCATCACACTATCCACTGGGTTACGTAGCTGCTATTGTCATCAACAGACAATTATCGCTATAGCCATCAACGCAAAAAGTCAAACTGTTATAATTGTATAACATAGTTTTTGGCGCCCACAAGCCGATTAAAGAAACTTTATTTAACAGAAACATACATTTATTTGGCCACCGTGAAGCAATGGTTAGCATGCCCGCCTGGCACACCAAGGGTTGTGGATTCAATCCCTGCTTCGACCGAAGTTTCTTTTACATATATTCTAAATATGTTCGGAAGATTCCGAAAAGATGTTCGACAATACATTCTATTATATTATTTTTTTTTTCTATGAAATTTTAAAATGTGTCTTATTAAAGACTTAAAGTCAGAAAAGAACAGTGGTTGCTATAAACGAAATGGACTGTGTTTTTGGATCAAAAAATACTTTTTTTATTGCAAAAATAAAAGTTATAAAAATTTTTTTTTTGATAAAAATTTTAAAATTAAGTTCGGCCAGGCCGAATCTTATGTACCCTCCACCATGGATTGCGTAGAAACTTCTACGAAAGACTATCTTAAAACTTCTTAACATCGTTTTCTAAATTGTGAGTTAGTCCATACGTGGTATATATTAGACAAAAAAGTTATGTATAGTTAAGTCTACAAATAATTACGAATCGATATGGACTTTTGCACGGTACGTAGGGAGCCAGAATTGAAATATGGGGGTCGCTTTTATGGGGGCTATATACAATTATGAACTTGATATGGACCAATTTTTGTGTGATTGGAAATCGATTTATCTGAGGGATATATATATATAACTATAGACCGATTTGGACCTAGTTAGACATGGTTGTTAACGACCACACACTAGCACAATGTACCAAATTTCAACTGAATCATATGAATTTTGGTCTTCCAAGAGGACTGATTATGGACTGATATGGACCACTTTTGGCATGGTTGTTAAATATCATATACGATCACTACGTACCAAATTTCAAGCTGATCGGATGAATTTTGCTTCTCCAAAAGTCACCGGAGGTCAAATCTGGGGATCGGTTTATATGGGAGCTATATATAATTATGGGCTGATAGGAACCAATTCCTGCATGGTTTTTGGATACCATATACTAACATCACGTACCAAATTTCAACCGAATGTGAAGAATTTTGCTCTTCCAAGGGGCTCTGGAGGTCAAATCTGGGGATCGGTTTATATGGGGCCTATATATAATTATGGACCGATTTCGACCAATTTTTGCATGGGAGTTTGAGGCCATATATTAACACCACGTACCAAATTTCAACTGAATCAGATGAATTTTGGTCTTCCAAGAGGCTCCGGGGGTCAAATCTGGTGATCGGTTTATATGGGGGCTATATATAATTATAAACCGATGTGGACCAATTTTTGCACGGTTGTTAGAGACCATATACTAACACCATGTACCAAATTTCAGATGGATCGGATGAAATTTGCTTCTCTTAGAGGCCTCGCAAGCCAAATCGGGGGATCGGTTTATATGGGGGCTATATATAATTATGGACCGATGTGGACCAATTTTTGCACGGTTGTTAGAGACCATATACTAACACCATGTACCAAATTTCAGCCGGATCGGATGAAATTTGCTTCTCTTAGAGGCTCCGAAAGCCAAATCGGGGGATCGGTTTATATGGGGGCTATACCTAAAAGTGGACCGATATGGCCCATTTGCAATACGATCCGACCTACATCAATAACAACTACTTGTGCCAAGTTTCAAGTCGATAGCTTGTTTCGTTCGGAAGTTAGCGTGATTTCAACAGACGGACGGACGGACGGACATGCTCAGATCGACTCAGAATTTCACCACGACCCAGAATATATATACTTTATGGGGTCTTAGAGCAATATTTCGATGTGTTACAAACGGAATGACAAAGTTAATATACCCCCCATCCTATGGTGGATGGTATAAAAATGAATAATGTCTAATAAATTTTCTTGAATTTATCGAAAATTATTTACTTAGTTTTGTGAAATCGGCGTGACATCCGCGTTTCTAATACAGTTTAGTTAAAATTTTTAAAATGAATATATTTTTTCTAAAACTAACTAAAATTTTCTTTCCTGATGGGTTCACTGTTTTTTCAGTGTATTTACTCCGGGCCTAAGACAATCATGTGCTATGAAAGTCCTTTACGAGCGTATTAACGACAACTTAAATTTCTAAATTCATGCTCGACTTCAAATAGAAATTATGCCATGTTTCAAGTACGCTGTTTTGCAGTCAAGATACAAAAAGTCAACAAATTTAATTTCATTCATTTTGAAGAACTTCTCAGAATTATTAAACTTATGCTGACCCTAGTCAAAAAAATTTTGTTCCATGTGAAAACACCCATTTTAAGTCGAGTCACATAACTATAAGGACAAAACGACTTCATTGAAAAGTTTATAGACTTTTGGACAAGGGAAAAATCTTTATATAAGAGAACTGAGTGTTCTATGTTATGCTCATGTCGCATTTGTATTAAAGGTGTGCACGTGAGTAATATTTTACTCACGCACACTCACCAAGGAAAAATCTTACTCACGCACACTCACGCACGATATTGTTTGGTAGGAGTCACGCTGACGCACACTCACGAAAAGAAAATTTGTACTCACGCACACTCACTCACGATAATGTCGTGACTCACGAAAAATACCGTGACTCACAAAAAATGTCGTGACTCACGAACAATTTTTTGAGTAATTTACCTTAGCCTTAGTCTGAAAACATGAGCATTATTAAAATCGAGAGCGTTATTACACTCTTCATATCCAAGGTGTCACTAAAATTGTAAATGAATTTAACTCTTAAGCGTTTTATGTTGGTGAGCGGGATTATTTTCGCGCCTCACGCTCACACACGACATTTTGGTTTGTTAATCACGCTCACGCACACTCACGCTCTTGCCAAGAGCGTGACTCACGACTCACGCGTGAGTTACGACAATTTCGTGTCACGGGCACACATCTAACAGTTTGGCTGATAAGTCTCCGGTCTGACACATAGATGGCATCGCTAGTATTAAATGCATATTATTTTTATATAGTACCAACCTTCAAATGATTCGTGTCAAAATTTGACGTCTGTAAGTCAATTAGTTTGTGAGATAGAGCGTCTTTTGTGAAGCAACTTTTGTTGTGAAAAAAATGGAAATAAAGGAATTTCGTGTTTTGATGAAAATACTGTTTTCTGAAGGGAAAAAATGCGGTTGAAGCAAAAACTTGGCTTGATAATGAGTTTCCGGACTCTGCCCCAGGGAAATCAACAATAATTGATTTGTATGCAAAATTCAAGCGTGGTGAAATGAGCACGGAGGACGGTGAACGCAGTGGACGCCCGAAAGAGGTGGTTACCGACGAAAACATCAAAAAAATCCACAATATGATTTTGAATGACCGTAAAATGAAGTTGATCGAGATAGCAGAGGCATTAAAGATATCAAAGGAACGTGTTGGTCATATCATTCATCAATATTTGGATATGCGGAAGCTCTGTGCAAAATGGGTGCCGCACGAGCTCACATTTGACCAAATACAACAACGTGTTGATGATTCTGAGCGGTGTTTGCAGCTGTTAACTCGTAATACACCCGAGTTTTTCCGTCGATATGTGACAATGGATGTAACATGGCTCCATCACTACACTCCCGAGTCCAATCGACAATCGGCTTAGTGGACAGCGACCGGTGAACCGTCTCCGAAGCGTGGAAAGACTCAAAAGTCCGCTGGCAAAGTAATGGCCTCTGTTTTTTGGGATGCACATGGAATAATTTTTATCGATTATCTTGAGAAGGGAAAAACCATCAACAGTGACTATTATATGGCGTTATTGGAGCATTTGAAGGTCGAAATCGCGGCAAAACGGCCCTATATGAAGAAGAAAAAAGTGTTGTTCCACAAAGACAACGCACCGTGCCACAAGTCATTGAGAACGATGTCAAAAATTCATGACTTGGGCTTCGAATTGCTTCCCCACCCACCGTATTCTCCAGATCTGGCCCCCAGCGACTTTTTCTTGTTCTCAGACCTCAAAAGGATGCTCGCAGGGAAAAAATTTGGCTGCAATGAAGATGAGGAGTACTACCAAAATGGTATCAAAAAATTGGAAGGTCGTTATAATCGTTGTATCGCTCTTGAAGGGAATTATGTTGAATAATAAAAACGAATTTTGACAAAAAAATGTGTTTTTCTTTGTTAGACCGGGGACTTATCAGCCAACCTGTTAATTTGTGTTTTAATGACATGACATTTTTGGCCACACGACTATATTTGTTTCAGTGTATTTATAGAAGAAGAAATTTTATTTAATGATAACACATAACATTGGCTGCAAACGTCTGATGCTTCTTTTGTGGCAAACGATGTACCAAATATAACATTTTTAAAGAACAATAACGAAAATAATACAATTTTCCAAAAATTCTACAAATGTTCGTAAAATATTCAAAGAGTTAATTTAGGAAATGTGACATTGAACAGTATAAATATAAAAATATAAATATAACATTTTTACCACTAAATATTATAATATATGTCGTATTTGTAAAGCCATTCGTTCTTCAGAAAAGAAGAGCGCTTGATGTAAACGAAATGGGTTTATTTTTATTTATCGAAGAAATATAGATAATAAGAACATAATAATAAACTGTCACACATGCCCATCGTTTGCTATATCCGTTTAAAAATGTTTTATTTCTATTCACAATAATATGTCAAATATTTCATGTTTAGAGTAGTTCTGATTGCTCCTCTTTTTTGGTTGCACAGTGTATTTTTTATTATTATTTACGAGTCAATGGTATGGTTTCGGTTTTTGCCAGTCCCACATTTAATTTTTTTTTTAATTCTGACCGGCTTATCTTCTCATATTTGGGATTTCAATATTTTGTTAGTATAAACTTGTTTAAGAATATTTAATCCCTTATTTAAAGATTTTTTTTTAACCAATAATTTTCGATGTTATTTTAAATTCCATAACTTACCGTTATTGCTATTCAAATTATCTTATCCAATTAAATACACAATATGCAAATAATATCCAAATTCGTTTTTCTTTTTCTCGTATTTTGAAAATTAAAATATTTTCGTTTTTTATCTTGATAATCTTGCTATTTTTTTGTTTAAATATCAAATATTGATATTTGCTTAGTTGTACTTTTTTGTAATATTTTTCAAATCGGTTTTTTATTTAACATTGGTCTTTTTGCCCAAGCAACACTGTCAATACAATTTCGCCGCCGGTTTAAAACGCGTTCATAACCCGTTGAGGTATCTCAATGCACTGAATTCGTTTTGCTGCATTACTTTGCAAATGTAGTCTGCCTACAAAAGCGGCAATCACTCCAGCAGCCTCTTGAGATACATTTAACTCGGATAATTCGTAAAGTGCCGAAGTATCGAACAACAAAAGTGTATAGCCAACAACACAGTTCAAACACTAAAACGCATGGCAAATTTTTATGAGCATGCATTCAGCATTCATGCCTTAGATAGTCTTAACATATTCACCATCAGGGATGATACACGATGTTGACGAAAAAGTACTAAAAATCTATTAAAAATGTACTTTTCGAGGTCAAAAGGTGCTAAAATTACATAATATCAAATTTAAAGACTATTGTAAAAGTATACGTATATTTGGATTTTAAAGATTTTTTAGATTATCTAAAAATCTAAAATTCTTAACTTGCAAAATTTTATTTCTATAGGAAAGGTTTTCAAAATTTTATTTCTATAGGAAATTTTTTCAAAATTTTAATTCTATAGAAAATTTTGTCAAAATTTTATTTCTATAGAAAATTTTGCTAAAATTTTATTTCTATATTAAATTTTGTCAAAACTTTATTTCTATATACAACTTTATCAAAATTTTATTGCTATAGAAAATTATTTGAAAATTTTATTTCTATAGAAAATTTTGTCAACAATTTTTTTCTATAAACAATTTGTTGAAAATTTTATTTCTAAAGAAGATTTTGTCAGCAATTTATTTCTATACAAAATTTTATTTCTATACAAAATTTTGTCAAAATTTTATTTCTATACATATACAAAATTTTTTTTTTAAATTTTATTTCTATAGTAAATATTGTCAAAACTTTATTTCTATATACAATTTTATCAAAATTTTATTGCTATAGAAAATTATTTGAAAATTTTATTTCTATAGAAAATTTTGTCAACAATTTTTTTCTATTAAAAATTTGTTGAAAATTTTATTTCCAAAGAAAATTTTGTCAGCAGTTTATTTCTATAGAAAATTTTGTCAAAATTTTATTTCTATAGAAAAACTTATCAACATTTTATTTCTATACAAAATTTTGTTAAAATTTTATTTCTATAGGAAAAACTTATAGAAAATTTTGTCAATAATTTATTTTTTAGAAAATTTTGTCAAAATTTTATTTCTATAGAAAATTTTAACAAATTTTTATTTCTATAGACAATTTTGTCAAAATTTTATTACACGTTTTACATTTGCGGACGAATGTGGTATAGACAATATTCCTCTCAAAAATGTTGAGATCTTGTAATGAAAACTAAAATATCCTCATTTTGCCATATGTTTATTTCTTCAATATCCGATATTTATAATTTTTATACCCTGCGCCACACTGTGGAACAGAGTATTATAAGTTAGTGCATATGTTTGCAACACCCAGAAGGAGACGAGATAGGCACATGGTGTCTTTGGCAAAAATGCTCAGGGTGGGCTCCTGAGTCGATATAGCCATGTCCGTCTGTCCGTGAACACATTTTTGTAATCAAAGTCTAGGTCGCAGTTTTAGTCCAATCGACTTCAAATTTGGCACAAGTATGTGTTTTGGCTCAGAATAGAACCCTATTGATTTTGGAAGAAATCGGTTCAGATTTAGATATAGCTCCCATATATATATATTTCGCCCGATATGGACTTATATGGCCCCAGAAGCCAGAGTTTTTCCCTAATTTGCTTAAAATTTTGCACAAGAAGAACAATTGGTACTATAGTCTAGTGTGCCAAATTTTATTGAAATCGGTTCAGATTTAGATATAGCTCCCATATATATCTTTCGCCCGATATGGACTAATACGGTCCCAGAAGCCAGAGTTTTACCCCAATTTGGTTGAAATTTTGCACTAGGAGTACAATTAGTAGTGTAGTGAAGTGTGCCAAATTTTATTGAAATCGGTTCAGATTTAGACATAGCTCCCATATATAGCTTTCGCCCGATTTACACTCATATGACCACAGCCGCCAATTTTTTGCTCCGATTTAGTTGAAATTTTGCACAGGGAGTAGAATTAGCATTGTAGCTATGCGTGCCAAATTTGGCTCTCATATATATATCTAAATCGGTTCAGATTTAGATATAGCTCCCATATATATGTTTTTCTGATTTCGACAAAAATGGTCAAAATACCAACATTTTCCTTGTAAAATCGCCACTGCTTAGTCGAAAAGTTGTAAAAATGACTATAATTTTCCTAAACTTCTAATACATACATATTGAGCGATAAATCATAAATAAACTTTTGCGAAGTTTCCTTAAATATGCTTCAGATTTAAATGTTTCCCATATTTTTTTACTAACATTGTGTTCCACCCCAATGCATTAGCCGACTTAAATTTTGAGTCTATAGATTTTGTAGAAGTCTATCAAATTATGTCCAGATCGAGTGATATTTAAATGTATGTATTTGGGACAAACCTTTATATATAGCCCCCAACACATTTGACGGATGTGATATGGTATCGAAAATTTAGATCTACAAAGTGGTGCAGGGTATAATATAGTCGGCCCAGCCCGACTTTAGACTTTCTTTACTTGTTAGAGTTGAGTTTATATCTGGGAAACGTTCACATTTAGGGCACAATAACTCTATATAGAATAATTGTGATGAAAAAGTACCAAATGGCTCGCGGTCGTGCCACGGTGCTTTTAGCAGTCGAAATCTATCAAACAAGTACAAAAGTGTCAATTTTATCAACCCTGTTCACCATACTCATTCACCTTATTTGGGGGTGATATTTAACCAAATTTATATGCTAACCCGTATTTATGGTCTGCTTGCAGATCAACCAATGCCAGAAACGTTTGTAGTGCATATGGCAATAAAACTTTAATCTTATATTGTGAGAATGATGTATATTTACAGGGTAACTGACATGTATTCAAACCAAATTCAGGTTTCTATCATTTCTAAAGCGCTCGTTGACCAGTGACAGTTGCTTTTTATACTCCCAACCATAGATTGGTGATTGGGGTATAATAAGTTGGCCATTCCGTTTGTAACACATCGCAATAACGATTTCCATATATAAAATATATATAATAATCAAGCTACCTCATTCAATAATAGCGTTATTGTCCTGAAATTTGGCACAGATTAGATTTTGTCTACAGGTAGGTCAAGTTAATTACTGTAGAAAATTTTATCAAAATTTTATTTTTATAGAAATTTTTGTCAATATTTTATTTCTATAAAAAATTTGTCAGAATTTTATTACTATAAAAAATTTGTCAAATTTTTTTTCTGTATAAGATTTTGTCAAAACTTTATTTCCATGGAAAATTTTGTCAAAATTTTATTTTTATTGAAAAATGTGTCAAAATTTAATTTCTATGGAAACGTTTGTCAAAATTTAATTTCTGTATAAAATTTTGTCAAAATTTTATTTCTATGGAAAATTTTGTCAAAATTTTATTTCTATTGGAAATTTCGTTAAAATTTTATTTTATTTTATATATAGAAAATTTTGTCAAAATATTATTCCATTTGTTTTGTTTTTCTTGGTTGGATTGTTCCTCAATCAGTTTTGTTGTTTTGATTTCAGCTTAAAACCATATGTTGATTAAACTACAAGAAAATCCTAACCAAAAAAGGAAAAGAATATTTGTCAAATTTATTTTTATTTCTATAGAAAATGTTGTCAAAATTTTATTTTTATAGAACATTTTTTAAAAATTGTATTTCTTTTCTTTTGTTTTTCACTGTCGGTTTTTTCCTTAATGAGTTTTGTGTCAACCATGATTGCATTGCGAACAAATAGTGGACGAAAAAACGTTCATACACGCAGAGAAGAAACATGATTGTCACAATCATATTCGAAGAGCAAAATAATATGATAGGAGCTATTTTTGCGGCGACCATGTAACATTTTCACCTGCAACCATGTTGGCTCTGTGAACATGGTTCTAAGAAAACAAGTAAGGAAAGTCTAAAGTCGGGCGGGGCCGACTATATTATACCCTGCACCACTTTGTAGATCTAAATTTTCGATACCATATCACATCCGTCAAATGTGTTGGGTGCTATATATAAAGGTTTGTCCCAAATACATACATTTAAATATCACTCGAACTGGACAGAATTTGATAGACGTCTACAAAATCTATAGACTCAAAATTTAAGTCGGCTAATGCACTAGGGTGGACCACAATGTTAGTAAAAACAAGTATATACGGCTGTAAGTTCGGCCAGGCCGAATCTTATGTACCCTCCACCATGGATTGCGTAGAAACTTCTACGAAAGACTGTCATCCACAAATTTCGAATCACATGGTTGGTTGTTAAATATCATATACTACCACCACGTACCAAATTTCAACCAGATCGGATGAATTTTGCTTCTCCAAAAGGCACCGGAGGTCAAATCTGGGGATCGGTTTATATGGGAGCTATATATAATTATGGACTGATATCGACCAATTTTTGCATGGGTGTTTGAGGCCATATATTAACATCACGTACCAAATTTCAACTGAATCAGATAAATTGTACTCTTCCAAGGTGCTTCGGAGGTCAAATCTGGGGATTGGTTTATATGAGGCCTATATATAATTATGGACTGATATCGACCAATTTTTATACCCTTCACCACTACTGTGGTACAGGGTATAATAAGTTTGTGCATTTGTATGTAACGCCAAGAAATAGTGGTCATAGACCCATCTTTTAGTATACCGATCGGCTTAGAATTAAATTCTGAGTCGATTTAGCGATGTCCGTCTGTCTGTCTGTCTGTCTGTCTGTCCGTCTGTCTGTATATGTAATTTTGTGCACAAAGTACAGCTCGCAATTTAAGTCCGATCGTCCTCAATTTTGTCATAGGGCCGTTTCTTGGGACAGAGACAATCGCTATTGGTTGTGGAAAAAATCGGTTCAGATTTAGATATAGCTGCCATATATATTTATCCCCGATTTGGTCATAGTTAGCGTGTTTATCAACCGATTTTCTTGAAATACCGTACATCCAAATATTTTATGAATCTCGAAAATCTTGCAAAATATCAGCCAAATCGGTTCAGATTTAGATATAGCTCCCATATATATCTTTCGTCCGATTTAGACTCATATGACCACAGAGGCCAAAGTTTACAACCGATCTTCGTGAAATTTTGCACAGAGGGTAGAATTGACATTCTCTGGAGTATGCTTGGTAATTTTGATTTAAATCGGTTCAAATTTAGATATAGCTCCCATATATATCTTTCGTCCGATTTGAACTTATATGGCCTCAAAATCCAGGGTTTTGCCGTGATTTGCTTCAAATTTCGCACAAGGAGTACGTTTGGTAGTATCGGTAATTGTGTCAAATTTGGTTGAAATCGCTTCAGATTTAGATATGGCTCCCATATATATCTTCCGTCCGACTTGCACTCATATGACCAGGGGGCCAAAGTTATACTGCCATTTACGTGAAATTTCGCATAGATAGCAGAATTATTATTCTAACTATACATGTCAAATTTAGTCAAAATCGGTTCAGATTATATATAGCTCCCATTTATACGTACACCAGAGTTGGGGAAATATGGTAGACTGTTACACATTTTAGACCCATTTTCAATGGAAGTGTCCTCCAATTAACTGGGTAGCGTTAGCCGATTTAAATTTTAATTCTAGAGATTTTGTAGAAGTAAAAAAATTGTCTGCTTTATGTTATATAGCTTCCAGCAAATGTGAAGTAGTTGAGATGGTACACTCAAAAAAAAGTGAACTCTCTATTTCACTAAAGCCAATTTAACTTTATTTTAGTTCACGGAGTTATTATGTTTGGAGAAAGTTTCCTTTACTCTAATATTTTTTTGTGTACGTTAGTTAAATTAACTAAAACAGAGGAAAAAAATATACTCAACTGAAGCATAAAGATTAACTAAATTCGTGTCTTCCACAAAATAGTTCAGAATTTCTTTAAATTTGTAAATTTTACCGAAAATGCGTCCATCATGAACTTCGTATGTCACTAAAGACATTCTTGCAATTTTTAACTCCAAGTTTTTCCTTCAAACTACAAAATTTTCTTTAACAAGTGAAAGAACTTAGTTATGTCTAATAAATTTTCTTGAAATTTTCCAAAAATATTTACTTACTTTTATGACATCGGCGTGATGCCAACGTTTGTAATACAGTTTAGTTAAAATTTTCTACAAATATTCAAAATTTTCTAAAATTAACCGAAAGTTTTCTTCCTGGTGGGTTCACTGTTTTTTCAGTGTAACAAAAATTTTGGCCTACATAGGGGTGAAGGGTATAATATAGTCGGCACCGCCCGACTTTAGACTTTACTTACTTGTTTTCATCTGTAGTTCTTGATGCAAAATTAAATGGACTCGATCATTTGAGATGACTGATATTAGCAATGTCACACACTTTTATTCGTCGATCATTTATTACCATATCATGCACTTTGGGTACAATTTCTGTCGTTGTTGCTGTTTTTGGACGTCCACTACGTGGTTCATCTTCAATGCTTGTACGACCACGTTTAAATTCAACAACCCAATTTTTATACCCTGAGCCACACTGTGGAACAGGGTATTATAAGTTAGTGCATATGTTTGCAACACCCAGAAGGAGACGAGATAGACACATGGTGTCTTTGGCAAAAATACTCAGCGTGGGCTCCTGAGTCGATGTAGCCATGTCAGCCGGATCGGATGAAATTTGCTTCTCTTAGAGGCTCCGCAAGCCAAATCGGGGGATCGGCTTATATGGGGGCTATATATAATTATGGACCGATGTGAACCAATTTTTGCGTGGTTGTTAGAGACCATATACTAACACCATGTACCAAATTTCAGCCGCATCGGATGAAATTTGCTTCTCTTAGAGACCTCGCAAGCCAAATTTGGGGGTCCGTTTATATGGGGGCTATACGTAAAAGTGGACCGATATGGCCCATTTGCAATACCATTCGACCTACATCAATAACAACTACTTGTGCCAAGTTTCAAGTCGATAGCTTGTTTCGTTCGGAAGTTAGCGTGATTTCAACAGACGGACGGACGGACGGACGGACATGCTCAGATCGATTCAGAATTTCGTCACGACCCAGAATATATATACTTTATGGGGTCTTAGAGCAATATTTCGATGTGTTACAAACGCAAAAGTTTATTTATGATTTATCGCTCGATATATATGTATTAGAAGTTTAGGAAAATTAGAGTCATTTTTACAACTTTTCGCCTAAGCAGTGGCGATTTTACAAGGAAAATTTTGGTATTTTGACCATTTTTGTCGAAATCAGAAAAACATATATATGGGAGCTATATCTAAATCTGAACAGATTTCAACCAAATTTGGCACGCATAGCTATAATGCTAATTATACTCCCTGTGCAAATTTCAATTAAATCGGAGTAAAAGATTGGCCACTGTGGTCATATGAGTGTAAATCGGGCGAATGGTATATATGGGAGCTATATACAAATCTGAACCGATTTTAATAAAATTTGGCACACTTGACTATAGTACTAAGTGTTCTTCTTGTGCAAAATTTTAAACAAATTAGGGTAAAACTATGGCTTCTGGGACCGTATTAGTGCATATCGGGTGAAAAATATATAGGGGAGCTATATCTAAATCTGAACCGATTTCAATGAAATTTGGCACACTTGACCATAGTACTAATTGTTCTTCTTGTGCAAAATTTTAAGCAAATTAGCGTAAAACTCTGGCTTCTGGGGCCATATAAGTCCATATCGGGCGAAATATATATATATATATGGGAGCTATATCTAAATCTGAACCGATTTCTTCCAAAATCAATAGGGATCTGTTCTGGGCCAAAACACATACTTGTGCCAAATTTGAAGTCGATTGGACTAAAACTGCGACGTAGACTTTGATTACAAAAATGTGTTCACGGACAGACGGACATGGCTACTTCGACTCAGGAGCCCACCCTGAGCATTTTTGCCAAAGACACCATGTGTCTATCTCGTCTCCTTCTGGGTGTTGCAAACATATGCATTAACTTATAATACCCTGTTCCACAGTGTGGCTCAGGGTATAAAAATTGGGTTGTTGAATTTAAACGTGATCGTACAAGCATTGAAGATGAACCACGTAGTGGACGTCCAAAAACAGCAACAACGACAGAAATTGTACCCAAAGTGCATGATATGGTAATAAATGATCGACGAATAAAAGTGTGTGACATTGCTAATATCAGGCATCTCAAATGATCGAGTCCATTTAATTTTGCATCAAAAACTACAGATGAAAACAAGTAAGTAAAGTCTAAAGTCGGGCGGTGCCGACTATATTATACCCTTCACCCCTATGTAGGCCAAAATTTTTGTTACCACCTCAACTACTTCACATTTGCTGGAAGCTATATAACATAAAGCAGACAATTTTTTTACTTCTACAAAATCTCTAGAATTAAAATTTAAATCGGCGAACGCTACCCAGTTAATTGGAGGACACTTCCATTGAAAATGGGTCTAAAATGTGTAACAGTCTACCATATTTCCCCAACTCTGGTGTACGTATAAATGGGAGCTATATATTATCTGAACCGTTTTTGACTAAATTTGACATGTATAGTTAGAATAATAATTCTGCTATCTATGCGAAATTTCACGTAAATGGCAGTATAACTTTGGCCCCCTGGTCATATGAGTGCAAGTCGGACGGAAGATATATATGGGAGCCATATCTAAATCTGAAGCGAATTCAACCAAATTTGGCACAATTACCGATACTACCAAACGTACTCCTTGTGCGAAATTTGAAGCAAATCACGGCAAAACCCTGGATTTTGAGGCCATATAAGTTCACATCGAAAGATATATATGGGAGCTATATCTAAATTTGAACCGATTTCAATCAAATTTACCAGTGCAAAATTTATCTGTGCAAAATTTCACGAAGATCGGTAGTAAACTTTGGCCTCTGTGGTCATATGAGTCTAAATCGGACGAAAGATATATATGGGAGCTATATCTAAATTTGAACCGATTTGGCTGATATTTTGCAAAATTTTCGAGATTCATAAAATATTTGGATGTACTTTATTTCAAGAAAATCGGTTGATAAACACGCTAACTATGACCAAATCGGGGATAAATATATATGGCAGCTATATCTAAATCTGAACCGATTTTTCCTAACACCAATAGCGATTGTCTCTGTCCCAAGAAACGGCCTTGTGCCAAAATTGAGGACGATCGGACTTAAATTGCGAGCTGTACTTTGTGCACAAAATTACATATACAGACAGACAGACAGACAGACGGACATCGCTAAATCGACTCAGAATTTAATTCTAAGCCGATCGGTATACTAAAAGATGGGTCTATGACCACTATTTCTTGACATTACATACAAATGCACAAACTTATTATACCCTGTACCACAGTAGTGGTGAAGGGTATAAAGATGGGTGCCGCATTTGTTAACAGTCGATCGAAAACGCATAAGAATGAACATTTCTCAAGCTTGTTTGTATCGTTTTAAGCGAAATAAAATGGATTTTAAGCGTCGTTTCATAACCGTTGATGTGACATGGATCCACCACTATACTCCAGAGACAAAAGAACAATGCAAACAATGGACTGAAACAATTGCACCATGGGGAGCCACAGTGGTGCAATGGTTAGCATGACCGCCTTACATACACAAGGTCGTGGATTCGATTCCTGCTTCGACCGAATACCAAAAAGTTTTTCAGCGGTGGATTATCCCACCTCAGTAATGCTAGTGACATTTCTGAGGGTTTCAAAGCTTCTCTAAGTGGTTTCACTGCAATGTGGAACGCCGTTCGGACTCGGCTATAAAAAGGAGGTCCCTTGTCATTGACCTTAACATGGAATCGGGCAGCACTCAGTGATAAGAGAGAAGTTCACCAATGTGGTATCACAATGGACTGAATAGTCTAACCTATGGACTGAAGCTGCTTCTAGGAAGCAAATTTTAATTTTTCGCTCCCTCAGTTATTTTTATACCCACCACCATAGAATGGTGACGGGGGTATAATAAGTTTGCCATTCCGTTTGTAGCACATCGAAATATCGATTTCCGACTATATAAAGTATATATATTCTTGATCAGGGAGAAATTCTAAGACGATATAATGATGTCCGTCTGTCCATCTGTCTGTCTGTTGTAATCACGCTACAGTCTTCAATAATGAAGCAATCGTGCTGAAATTTTGCACAAACTCGTCTTTTGTCTGCAGACAAGATGGGCTTTATCGGTCCAGGTTTTGATATAGTCCCCATATAAACCGACCTCCCGATTTGGGGTATTGTGCTTATAGAAATCAGTTTTTATCCACTTTGCCTGAAATTTGAAATCTAGAGGTATTTTGTGACCATAAAGAGGTGTGCCAAAAATGGTGAGTATCGGCCCATGTTTTGGTATAGCCCCCATATAGACCGATCTCCCGATTTTACTTCTTGGGCTTATAGAAAACGCAGTTTTTATTCAATTTACCTGAAATTGGAAATCTGGAGGTAATGTAGGACCTCAAATACGTGTGCCAAAAATTGTGAGTATCGGTCCATATTTTGGTATAGCCCCCATATAGACCGATCTCCCGATTATACTTCTTGGGCTTATAGAAACCACAGTTTTTATTCAATTTATTCAATTTGCCTGAAATTGGGAATATAGAGGTATTTGAGGACCATAAAAAGGTGTGCCAAAAATGGTGCCCATTGGTCCATTTTGTGGTATAGCCCCCATATAGACCGATCTCCCATTTTGCTTCTTGGGCTTCTAGAAACTATATTTACCATCCGCTTTGCCTGAAATTCTTGAGCTACAATAACTGTATTTATTACATGAGTTGCCTGAAATTCGAAATCTAGAGGTATTTTTAGACCACAAATAAGAGTGCCGAAATTGAGGTATATCGGCCCATTTTTTGGTATAACCCCCATATAGACTGATCTCTCGATTTTTACTTCTTGGGCGTCTAGCGACTATATTTTCTGGCCGATTTGTTTGAAAGTGAAAATCTGGAGGTATTGTAAGATCACAAATATGTGAGTAGCAAATGGTGCCTATCGGTCCATGTTTTGGTATAGCCCCCATATACACCGATCTCACGGCTTTATTTCTTGGGCTTCTAGAATCCGTAGTTTTTATCCGATTTGCTGGAAATTAGTAATCTATAATAAAATTTTAAACAAACGAAATTTCTTTTTCTTATAAAGTGTTTTCGTTTATTCAACGATTGTCTCTAAAATTTGTGTCAAAAGAAAACTTTGATTGTCTAAAATTACGTTTCTCAAAAAAGAAAACACTTCTTTCAGGGTATAGCGGGCGCACTGACCATGAAAATTGCTTCAAACTGAAAGTAAAAGTTCCAGATTTTACTCATCGTATTTAAATAAATGCGGAAAAATCTACAGATTTAAGATTTTAAATCAAGGCGTTATTTCAACATATAAAACTCAAACAAAATTGGTTCTCATAAATCCAGAATCTTATCTGGTCTTCATAGGTAGAATCTTTAAAGTTTGTCTTCGGGAGCTGGCTCGTTTGGGAGAAGATTTGTCATCAAACCCCCTACAATTCTATATATTATCAAGTAACCCACTACGACGAAGAGTTTTCATAGTAAACTATTATACTTGATTCATGGTGGTGGGTATTTAAAATTCGGCCCGGCCGAATTTACTTCTTTATATACTTGTTTTTTTTTTTTGAGTTAGTCTTTATGAAATTGTTTTTACATCCTGGAAAAGAATAAACGTTTATCACAAAAAGTTTATACTTTTCTTCCAAATACACTTCCTTACAGCGAAAAGCAACTTTGTTTGTCTAAAATTTCGTTTGGGAGGAAAGAATTATTTTTTTGCGTGTACTTGTTTTTCTTCATATGCTATCAAAGTCCTTTAAAAACGAGTTAACGACAACTTCATTTCCAAATTAAGACTCGACTTCCAATAGAAATTATGATATGTTTCAAGTAAAAAACTTATTTAAAATAAAGTTTTGAAAAACATGTCCTTTATTTGAACGATTTTTTGCTTTGTAGTCAAGATGCAAAAATACAACAAATTTAAAGACAATTTCATTATTTTCAAGAATTTTTCTGAATTATTAAAGTCAAGTTAAGACCTTAGCCCAAACATTTTTTCTTTCATGTTATGATACTCATTTTTAAGTCAAATCATCAAAGTTTACCGACTTTTGGACAAGGAAAAAAAACTTTATATTACAGAAATGCGTCTTCTATGCTAAGCAAAATTTGCATTCGTATTTTAAAGACATGAAATGTTTGACCTCATGACAATATTTTTTTTTCAGTGTTGATAGGCTAAGAAGTTTCCGATTGCTAAGCAAACATATTTAATTTCTATATAATTCTTTATAACTGCTGTAATCAAATGTTTATTCAAAATATAAAATTATTTGGAATACATATATAATGTGTGAGGCCTAATTTAATTCAAAGATTGTTCAAAGGTTGAAGCTTTGTTCGTGCTTTTGATTTTCCCATAGTTTTATTCGTCCACATAATTGTAACCTTCCTCAGGTTGATTTTCAGTCTCGACTGGTTCGTCAAAATCATCCATTTTGGGTTTGGTGCGAACCAAAGACATCGGTGGGGGCAATGGTGTAACAGGTTTAGACAATGAAGGGAATCCATTCAAACGATTTGAATTCCTCACTTCGTCTACAGAGCAACAGAATATAATGCCCATGGAATTATAACGGAAGGTCCAATGATCCCTGTGTAGCCAATCGATTTTATCGCAAATATCCGTACAAAAGACGATATCTTTAGGATCATAAAACTAAGAACGTAAAGAAATACACTAAATATTTGTATTAACATAGATTCCAAAAATAGCTCACATCATAAAATGGTGAATTAATTCCAATGACCACAAAGTTGTTGAAAGTAGAATTAACTTTCGTTGACTTCAAATAGTGCCATACGTATAGAGGAATTTTACGATTTTTCTTGTCCACCAGTTCCACTAATGTACGATTTTTCGCACAATTATCAGTATATATTGGAACAGAAACGGTACCAGAGATACCAGCCAATACATCGTAGGCTGTAGCTGTTTCCTCGATGTGCTTCGCCAGAGCTTGCTCATAAAGACGCCAGTTACCCAAACGTAAAGTAGGCCACCAAGCAAATGTCAATAATCCCCCAAATGTATAATATGAATCTCTATACAAATCGGGATTCTGAATTATCGAATGATTTTCATAATTGGCAAATTGTATCCACTCCCTAAAGTCGGAATTATCATACATTGATGTTGTGATGCTGGAAAAAAAAAAACAAAATTTAAATGTAACAAGTGGGGAAAATGTATGAAGGGAACTGACAATTCATTTTATTCAAATATAGACCTACTTGCGTGAAATAAAACTTCGTGGAATATCTATAATTTCCTTGTCTGGCGAATAGCTCTTCATTTTACTGGGATACTGAAAATTTACAAATAGTTTTATTAGTAAAATAAAATTAATAATTAATTAATGAACTCGATTATTTGTTAAGAATCCAATCGTATCTAAAATCTTAACGTCTTGATATTGCAATCGAAATGTGTCAAATATAAATGAATGCAATGACAAAAAGTGGCGCAAAATAGTAAAAAGTATCATATTTAGTGGCACAAAAAAGATGTGGCAAATTTGCCACTACGATGGCACAACGGTAACACTGGTTACAATACAGACTTCCTATAATCAATCACAGTAGAATATCTCCCTGTGGGTTTCCGCGCTCTACATTGGACCAATCACATAATGCGATTGACTTTTATATAACCGTTCAACTGAAACTGGTGTCAAGATCCAATAATTATGTCGTCGATAAATTTTTAGAAACTACTCGAGGCAGCAACTTCTATAGGGTGCTGTATATATTAACATTGGATATGGAGACTAATCTTCCTTTTCATGCGTATTTAATTTTGTTGTATTTAAATGGTTTATTAAATTTAGAATTTTTTTGTTAAAACATATCAAATATGTTTAGTGTATATATTTTTTATCGTGATTTCACTTACCGTGTAGTTTGAGAATTTTGGTGCTATTGAAAAGTAAATCGTGAGAGGTTGCATTTCCTCAAAATTAAAACAAATTCCAGCCAAATATTCAGTGACAGATGAAAATTGTCGAGCAAGGATATACGAAACCATTGTTGGAGGACACCAACGAAAACGTGTTGCTGATTCATATAGATTCCATTTCAATAAATCACATTTCATGTCAATTGAGTCAGTACGATAACCCATAAAATCGAAGGGACACGTTAGTTTATAACTTGTTTTTCCTGCAAGTGATTGAGGGCTGCAATATGTTAAGGATGATAAAAAATGAATTTTTGTAGCAATTATGGATAGTACTTCAATTATATTCAATATAACGTTTAAAACTATAATTTTTTTTACAAGTAACTAAATCATTTTAAAATTTAATTCAGTTTAAAATAATAAAAAATATATATCCTCTGCACTTAAGGACCGATATGGTCCTTTGACTTTTTCTCTTCCATGGAATTTCTTTTGAGAAGATTTTACAAATTACCAGAATTTTAAATTTTTTGTTGATTTTTAACGGAAACAAGTATATACGGCCGTAAGTTCGGCCAGGCCGAATCTTATGTACCCTCCACCATGGATTGCGTAGGAACTTCTACTAAAGGCTGTCATCCACAATCGAATTACTTGGGTTGCGATAACACTTGCCGATGGCAAGGTATCGTAAAACTTTTTAACACTGTCTTCTAAATTGTAAGTTAGCCCATACGGGGTATATATTAAACAAAAAAAAAAAGCGATTAAATAAAGGCGATAATCTAGTTTGACAAAATTTTCTATAGAAATAAAATTTTGACAAAATTTTCTATAGAAATGAAACCTTGACAAAATTTTCTATAGAAATAAAATTTTGACAAAATTTTCTATAGAAATAAAAATTTGACAAAATTTTCTATAGAAATAAAAACTTGACAAAATTTTCTATAGAAATAAAATGTTGACAAAATATTCTATGGAAGTAAAATGTTGACAAAATTTTCTATAGCAATACAATTTTGACAAAAATTTCTATAGAAATAAAATGTTGACAAAATTTTGTATAGAAATGAAATTTTGACAAAATTTTGTATAGAAATAAAATGTTGACAAAATTTTCTACAGAAATAAATTTTTTACAAAATTTTCTATAGAAATAAAATTTTGACAAACATTTCTATAGAAATAAACTTTTGACAAAACATTCTATAGAAATGAAAACTTTCTATAGTAATAAAATTTGACAAAATTTTCTATGGAAATAAAGTTTTGGTAGATTATTTTTGGCGATATGGACCAATTTTTGTGTAATAAGTCATCGGCTATATATAACTAAAGACCGATATGGACCAATTTTTACATGGCTGTTAGAGGCCATATATTGACAAAATGTACCAAATTTCAACCGCATCGGATGACTTTTGCTATATATAATTATGGACCGATATGGACCAATTTTTGCATGGTTGTTAGATACCATATACTAACACCATGTACCAAATTTCAACTGGATCGGATGAATTTCGCTCCTCCAAGAGGCTCCTGAGGTCAAATCTGGGGATCGGTTTATATGGGAGCTATATATAATTATGAACCGATATGGACCAATTTTTGCATGGTTGTTAGAGACTATATACTAACACCACGTACTAAATTTCAATTGGATCGGATGAATTTTGCTCCTCCAAGAGGCTCCGGAGTTCAAATCTGGGGATCGGTTTATATGGGAGCTATATATAATTATGAACCGATATGGACCAATTTTTGCATGGTTGTTAGAAGCCGTATACTAACATCAGGTACCAAATTTCAACCGGATCGGATGAATTTTGCCCCACCAAGAGGCTCCGGAGGTCAAATCTGGGGATCGGTTTATATGGGGGCTATATATAATTATGGACCGATATGGACCAATTTTTGCATGGTTGTTAAAAACCGTATACTAAGACCACGTACTAAATTTCAACCGGATCGGAAGAATTTTGCTCCTCCAAGAGGCTCCGGTGGTCAAATCTGGGGATCGGTTTATATGGGAGCTATATATAATTATGGACCGATATGGACCAATTTTTGCATGGTTGTTAGAGGCCGTATACTAACATCAGGTACCAAATTTCAACCGGATCCGATGAATTTTGCCCCTCCAAAAGTCTCCGGAGGTCAAATCTGGGGATCGGTTTATATGGGGGCTATATATAATTATGGACCGATATGGACCAATTTTCGCATGGTTGTTAGAGACCATATACTAACATCATGTACCAAATTTCAATCGGATCGGATGAATTTTGCCCCTCCAAGAGGCTCCGGAGGTCAAATCTGGGGATCGGTTTATATGGGGGCTATATATAATTATGGACCGATATGGACCAATTTTTGCGTGGTTGTTAGAGACCGTATACTAAGACCACGTACCAAATTTCAACCGGATCGGATGAATTTTGCTGCTCCGGGAGGCTCCCCAAGCCAAATTTGGGGATCGGTTTATATGGGGCTATACGTAAACGTGGTCCGATATGGCCCATTTTCAATACCATCCGACCTACATCAATAACAACTACTTGTGCCAAGTTTCAAGTCGATAGCTTGTTTCGTTCGGAAGTTAGCGTGATTTCCACAGACGGACGGACAGCCGGACAGACGGACAGACGGACAGACGGACGGACGGACGGACATGCTTAGATCGACTCAGAATTTCACCACGACCTAGAATATATATACTTTATGGGGTCTTAGAGCAATATTTCGATGTGTTACAAACGGAATGACAAAGTTAATATACCCCCATCCTATGGTGGAGGGTATAAAAAATATATATTTATTCAAAAAACCATTTGAATTGACTTTTCAATGTATCGCGTTCAATGATGTTTGCGGCTGAGTGTGTTAACACTCACAAAATGTTTACTTGCCTTAAGGATTTTGATATTGTGAGCTTCACTCACACAGTCATTTCATTTTATACAAAAAGAAAATCTAAATTAGTAGTTTTGAATGAATTGTCAAAAATATTATATGAAAAATAAAATTAATTAGTAGTAGGTTTGAGTTAACTATTAAAAAAATATTATACAAGAAGAATCAGAGTTATGGAAATTATATGTACCATCGGAGTTGAGGAGAGACGTAATTTATTCCGCCCATGATATCCCAAATTCAGCTCACTTTGGTGTGGCGAAAACACTGGAAAAGATAAGAAGGTATTTTTATTGGCCAAGGTTGGTTACCGATGTGCGAGATTACATTGGAGAGTGCGATTTATGTAGGACTTCAAAAACACCAACGACAACGTTGCGACCACCATTGGGACAGATGGTGGAGACCGAAAGGCCATTCCAGAGGTTCTACATCGACTTAATTGGGCCTCTGCCTAGAATAAAAAATAGAGAACATTGGAATTTTAATTGTATTAGACCATTTTTCTAAATTTACCTTTTTAAAGCCAGTACGTAAATTTGTGTCCAAGGAAATTATTAATTATCTTCGGGAGGAGATATTTAATTGTGTCGGAGTGCCAGAGTCAATCGTGACGGATAATGGGTCACAATTCCGCAGCAAGGATTTCGAAAGATTTTTGAAAGATAATGGAGTGAAACACATACTTACCGCTGTGTATAGTCCACAATCAAATGCTAGCGAACGAGTCAATCGTTCTATAAATGAGGCATTGCGTTCTTACGTTCGGAACGATCAAAGGGATTGGGATTTGTATCTGGGAAGTATTAATTGCGCACTGCGTAATAGTGTGCACCAAACAACTGGGAAGACACCATACCAGATAGTTTTTGGGCAGTCAATGATATCACACGGCAAAGATTATGCACTTGTAAAGAAATTAGGAGCACTACAGGATTTTGACAGTCAGCTTGAGAGGCAGGATAGATTTACCCTTATGAGAGACGAAATAAGGAAATCAGTTCGAAAGGCATATGAGAAATACTCTCGAACTTATAATATGAAATCCAGATTAAAAGATTTTAAGATTGGGCAAGAGGTAATAAGGAGAAACTTTGCTCAGAGCTCCAAGATTTCATATTTTAATTCTAAACTTGCTCCAGTTGGTGTAAAAGCCAAGGTACTACGAAAGATTGGACAAGTAAACTATGAACTACAAGATCTTGAGGGAGAGAGTAAAGGCATATACCATGCTAAGGATATTTGGGAATAATTCGTAATTCTTATATATATTTACTGGGATCAGTCTTTGGGATTATAACCCCAAAGCCAGATTTTTGGGAGGGGGTAATTGTGAGCTTCACTCACACAGTCATTTCATTTTATACAAAAAGAAAATCTAAATTAGTAGTTTTGAATGAATTGTCAAAAATATTATATGAAAAATAAAATTAATTAGTAGTAGGTTTGAGTTAACTATTAAAAAAATATTATACAAGAAGAATTAGATTGAAAAACAAATTGTGTAAAGGCAAGAAAATACATTTTGTGTTATAAACAAAAGAAACGAACGAGGAAACCTTTCAATATATAAATTATTGTCTACGCCAATAATAAGTGATAAGTTTCACGGTTTTGTGATTTTTCAATTAGAATATGGCGCTTTTGGGAGGTAATGTATTAAGTCAGAATTTTCATCATCATTTACATAAGAGATTTTAAATTTCAGGAAAAAGGGATAGATCTCTTCTTCCTCCCAAAGAAATATTTTTATATATATTTCAATAATTATTGGAAAATTAGAAGAAAATTATTCATGAATGGTTTCAATGGATATGAAAAGAACCTCTATCAAGAAATTTTATTAATTGTTATCAAGTTTAAATTCAATCATATCAAATCCGACAACAATATTAAACAAAATCGAAGTAAAGTTACATTCAACCGATATGCCCATGGTATTCCCGCTCTAAAATTGATGAAGACTCAATTTTCAAGATTTTTTCTTGCTGAGAGAATTTAAAACCTAAATTTTATATACAATCCATAATATTTTCAAATATTTCAAAGATATTCAATATATATATATATATATATATATATATATATATATATATATATATATATATATATATATATATATATATATATATATATATATATATATATATATATATATATATATATATATATATATATATATATATATATATATATATATATATATATATATATATATATATATATATATATATATATATATATATATATATATATATATATATATATATATATATATATATATATATATATATATATATATATATATATATATATATATATATATATATATATATATATATATATATATATATATATATATATATATATATATATATATATATATATATATATATATATATATATATATATATATATATATAAGAGAGTGAATTATTTAATAACAAAATTTTCACCCAGGATTTAGTGGTGGCAGCAGGCCTGATGTCGACTCGGAAATTCCTTTTGGTTGGTGAGTTACAAACTATATTTTTTTTTAAATCATTCACTCTTAAGAAATTTTAAAACCCTTTTACCACTTTAGTTTTTTTTTTTTTTTTTTGTTAAATTATTACTCGCAATTTTTTTTATCATTTTCACATTATTTCGTAACAACTTCAATACACTTAGAATTATTTTTTTTTTGCATCGAGTTCCAGCGATAACTATCATTATTGTAATAAAATGTAACTAATACTTCGAATATAAAGATGTTCTAATTTATTTATTTACAATTCCATGAAAACTTAGATTGAAGTTAGCGCAAAAAAAACCAAAGGGGTTATTAAAATGTTCTCATATAACTTAGGCTGGGTGGGTAAAGAACGACAGGGGAAATAACAACTTACCTCGTCGAAATGCAAATTCTTCCAAGTAGTTTTTCTAAAACAAATTCTTTTATTTTATTTTATTTTTTTTATCTCCTCAGTTCCTTTCCTATTATATTTCTGTTTCATTCATTGTTTTCTAAAATCAGTATTTAGGGTTATTGCTACCTAATTTTGTTTCAGGTAATGCGCCCTAATCCTTCTCTCGGAATCACGGACTCCATCCCTTCACCCTGAGCACGGCCGGTATTAAAGGTAGCAAGTAGGTTTCGAGAGTCGGAACGCCAGTCGGGTGGTTACAATATTGATTCCGAGCCAAAGATCTCATTTATTGTAATTTTCATTCTCTTTCTGCGGCATATGATTAAATCTATTCACGTACAAACAAATGTCAGTTTAAAAATCCATATTATAACAGATACTTCAAGGGAAAAAATGTTTTCTTAGTTCCAAAAAAACTTTAAACCAAAGATGATCCTCAAAATAAGTCTTAGCATATATTTGAAGCGTTTTTGTCTTAAATCTAAAGATTCAATATTTCAGTTAATTTAAGGACGATTTCTTAAATCATAAATATGTTTCTTTATTTTAAGGGAAATTTGCTTTAGTTCAAAGACATACAAAAAAAGTAAGGAAAGTGTAAAGTCGGGCGTGGCCGACTATATTATACCCTGCACCATTTTGTAGATCCACATCTTCGACATTATATCAAATCCGTCCAATGTGTTAGGTGCTATATATAAAGATTTATGTTCCCATATACATATATTTAAATCTGACCAGATCTGGATAGAATTCTACAATATTTGTAAAATTTAAATTTAAGTCGGCTAATGCCCTGGGGTGGAACACAAAGTTAATAAAAAAACAAGTATATACGGCCGAAAGTTCGGCCAGGCCGAATCTTATGTACCCTCCACCATGGATTGCGTAGGAACTTCTACTAAAGGCTGTCATCCACAATCGAATTACTTGGGTTGCGATAACACTTGCCGATGGCAAGGTATCGTAAAACTTTTTAACACTGTCTTCAAAATTGTAAGTTAGCCCATACGGGGTATATATTAAACAAAAAAAGGCCGATTAAATACGTATATACTATAGTTTGACAAAATTTTCTATAGAAATGAAAACTTGACAAAATCTTCTATAGAAATAAAATTTTGACAAAATTTTCTATAGAAATAAAAACATGACAAAATTTTCTATAGAAATAAAATGTTGACAAAATTTTCTATGGAAGTAAAATGTTGACAAAATTTTGTATAGAAATAAAATGTTGACAAAATTTTCTTCAGAAATAAATTTTTTACAAAATTTTCTATAAAAATAAAATTTTGACAAAACTTTCTATGGAAATAAAATTTTGACAAACATTTCTATAGAAATAAACGTTTGACAAAACTTTTTATAGAAATGAAATTTTGACACAACTTTCTATAGTAATAAAATTTGACAAAATTTTCTATGGAAATTAAGTTTTGGTAGATTATTTTTGGCGATATGGACCAATTTTTGTGTAATAAGTCATCGGCTATATATAACTAAAGACCGATATTGACCAATTTTTACATGGCTGTTAGAGGCCATATATTGACAAAATGTACCAAATTTCAACCGCATCGGTTGACTTTTGCTATATATAATTATGGACCGATATGGACCAATTTTTGCATGGTTGTTAGATACCATATACTAACACCATGTACCAAATTTCAACTGGATCGGATGAATTTCGCTCCTCCAAGAGGCGCCTGAGGTCAAATCTGGGGATCGGTTTATATGGGAGCTATATATAATTATGAACCGATATGGACCAATTTTTGCATGGTTGTTAGAGACTATATACTAACACCACGTACTAAATTTCAATTGGATCGGATGAATTTTGCTCCTCCAAGAGGCTCCGGAGTTCAAATCTGGGGATCGGTTTATATGGGAGCTATATATAATTATGAACCGATATGGACCAATTTTTGAATGGTTGTTAGAGGCCGTATACTAACATCAGGTACCAAATTTCAACAGGATCGGATGAATTTTGCTGCTCCGGGAGGCTCCCCAAGCCAAATTTGGGGATCGGTTTATATGGGGGCTATACGTAAACGTGGTCCGATATGGCCGATTTTCAATACCATCCGACCTACATCAATAACAACTACTTGTGCCAAGTTTCAAGTCGATAGCTTGTTTCGTTCGGAAGTTAGCGTGATTTCCACAGACGGACGGACAGCCGGACAGACGGACAGACGGACGGACGGACGGACATGCTTAGATCGACTCAGAATTTCACCACGACCCAGAATATATATACTTTATGGGGTCTTAGAGCAATATTTCGATGTGTTACAAACGGAATGACAAAGTTAATATACCCCCATCCTATGGTGGAGGGTATAACAAGTAAGGAAAGTCTAAAGTCGGATATTTGTGTTACCATCTCAACTACTTCCAATTTGCTGGGAGCTATATAAAGGTTTGCATTTCCAGATACAAATACTTTTAAGGGAGACAATTTTTTTGTACTTTTACAAAAACTCTTGGATTAAAATTTAAATCGGTTAACGCCCTGGGATGAAACACAATGTTAGTAAAAAATATGGGAAATATGAAGCGAGAGAAATTTTAATGCAATTGTACAAAAGAGCATTTATGATTTATAAGGAGATACATATGAATTCGAGATATAGGACCATTTTAGTAATATTTACAATTTTTGCTATTCATCAGTGGCGATTTTACAAGGATATTGGATAGATCTCGCCAAGATATGTGATCAAGTTTGTGATATATTATTTGGTCAAGTTGGGCGACTTGGATCCTTATTTAAAACTCAACCGTTTTGTGTAAAGTGTGGGAACTTTTGTCATATTTGTATAACCCGGAAAAACGAATATATGGAGGCTTTATTATACCCTCCATCATAGGATGGGGGTATATTAACTTTATCATTCCGTTTGTAACACATCGAAATATTACTCTAAGACCCCATAAAGTATATATATTCTGGGTCGTGGTGAAATTCTGAGTCAATCTAAGCATGTCCGTCCGTAGGTAGGTCGGATGGTATTGCAAATGGGCCATATCGGTCCATTTTTACGTATAGCCCCCATATAAACGGACCCCCAAATTTGGTCAGTTGAAATTTGGTACATTGTGCTAGTATATGGCCGTTAACAACCATGCCTAACTAGGTCCATATCGGTCTATAGTTATATATAGCCCTCAGATCCATATCAATAATTGTATATAGCCCCCATATGAGCGACCCCCATATTTCAATTCTGGCTCCCTACATACCGTGCAAAAGTCCATATCGATTCGTAATTATTTGTAGACTTACCTACACATACTTTTTTTGTCTAATGTATACCACGTATGGACTAACTCACAATTTAGAAAACGATTTAAGATACCACAAGCCAAGTAATTCGATTGTGGATGACAGTCTTTCGTAGAAGTTTGTACGCAATCCATGGTGGAGGGTACATAAGATTCGGCCTGGCCGAACTTACGGCCGTTTATACTTGTTTGATTTAATATATACCACGTATGGACTTACATACAATTTAGAAGATGGTGTTAAGAGGTTTTAAGATACCTTGCCATCGGCAAGCGTTACCGCAACTTAAGTAATTCGATTGTGGATGACAGTGTTTAGAAGAAGTTTCTACGCAATCCATGATGGAGGGTACATAAGCTTCGGCCTGGCCGAACTTACGGCCGTATATACTTATTAACTTTGTCATTCCGTTTGTAACACATCGAAGTATTGCTTTAAACCCCATAAAGTATATAAATTCTGGGTCGTGGTGAAATTCTGAGTCGATCTGAGCATGTCCGTCCATCCGTCCGTCCGTCTGTTGAAATCACGCTAACTTCCGAACGAAACAAGCTATCGACTTGAAACTTGGCACAAGTGGTTGTTATTGATGTAGGTCGGATGGTATTGCAAATGGGCCATATCGGTCCACTTTTACGTATAGCCCTCATATAAACGGACCCCCCAAATTTGGCTTGCGAGGCCTCTAAGAGAAGCAAATTTCATGCGATCCAGCTGAAATTTGGTACATGGTGTTAGTATATGGTCTCTAACAACCATGCAAAAATTGGTCCACATCGGTCCATAATTATATATAGCCCCCATATAAACGCATCCCCCGATTTGGCTTGCAGAGCCTATAAGAGCAACAATTTTCATCCGATCTGGCTGAAATTTGGTACATGGTGTTAGTATATGGTCCCTAACAACCACGCAAAAATTGGTTCACATAGGTCCATAATTATATATAGCCCCCATATAAACCGATCTCCCGATTTGGCTTGGGGAGCCTCTATTCTGTCCACTTGAATAAACTTTTTACAAAATCTGAGTGGCTCTTTTTTATACCCTCCACCATAGGATGGGGGGTATATTAACTTTGTCATTCCGTTTGTAACACATCCAAATATTGCTCTAAGACCCCATAAAGTATATATATTCTGGGTCGTGGTGAAATTCTGAGTCGATCTGAGCATGTCCGTCCGTCCGTCCGTCTGTTGAAATCACGATAACCTCCGAACGAAACAAGCTATCGACGTGAAACTTCGATGGCTCTTTTTTATACCCTCCACCATAGGATGGGGGGTATATTAACTTTGTCATTCCGTTTGTAACACATCCAAATATTGCTCTAAGACCCCATAAAGTATATATATTCTGGGTCGTGGTGAAATTCTGAGTCGATCTGAGCATGTCCGTCCGTCCGTCCGTCTGTTGAAATCACGATAACCTCCGAACGAAACAAGCTATCGACGTGAAACTTGGCACAAGTAGTTGTTATTGATGTAGGTCGGATGGTATTGCAAATGGACCATATCGGTCCATTTTTACGTATAGCCCCCATATAAACGGACCCCCAAATTTGGCTTGCGAGGCCTCTAAGAGAAGCAAATTTCATCCGATCCGGCTGAAGTTTGCTACATGGTGTTAGTATATGGTCTCTAACAACCATGCAAAAACTGGTCTAAATCGGTCCATAATTATATATAGCCCCCATATAAACCGATCCCCCGATTTGGCTTGCGAGGCCTCTAAGAGAAGCAAATTTCATCCGATCTAGCTGAAATTTGGTACATGGTGTTAGAATATGGTCTCTAACAACCATGCAAAAACTGGTCTACATCGGTCCATAATTATATATAGCCCCCATATAAACCGATCCCCCGATTTGGCTTGCGAGGCCTCTAAGAGAAGCAAATTTCATCCGTTCTGGCTGAAATTTGGTACATGGTGTTAGTATATGGTCTCTAACAACCATGCAGAAAGTGGTCCACGTCGGTCCATAATTATATATAGCCCCCATATAAACCGATTACCAGATTTGACCTCCGGAGCCTCTTGGAAGACCAAAATTCATCTGATTCAGTTGAAATTTGGTTCGTGGTGTTAATATATGGCCTCACACTCCCATGCAAAAATTGGTCGAAATCGGTCCATAATTATATATAGCCCCCATATAAACCGATCCCCAGATTTGACCTCCGGAGCCCCTTGGAAGAGCAAAATTCATCCGATTCGGTTGAAATTTGGTACGTGATGTTAGTATATGGTATCCAACAACCATGCAGGAATTGGTTCATATCAGTCCATAATTATATATAGGACCCATATAAACCGATCCCCAGACTTGACCTCCGGTGCCTTTTGGAGAAGCAAAATTTATCCGATCTGGTTGAAATTTTGTACGTGGTAGTAGTATATGATATTTAACAACCATGCCAAAAGTGGTCCATATCAGTCCATAATCACATATAGCCCCCATATAAATCGATCCCGAGATTTGGTTTTGGAGCCTCTTGGAGGAGCAAATTTCATCCGAGTCAGTTGAAATTTGATACATTGTGGTAGTATATGGCCTTTAACAACCATGTCTAACTAGGTCCACATCGGCCTATAGGTATATATAGCCCACAGATAAATCGATCCCCAATCACACAAAAATTGGTCCATATCAAGTTCATAATTGTATATAGCCCCCATATAAGCGACCCCCATATTTCAATTCTGGCTCCCTTCGTACCGTGCAAAAGTCCATATCGATTCGTAATTATTTGTAGACTTACCTACACATACTTTTTTTGTCTAATGTATACCACGTATGGACTAACTCACAATGTAGAAAACGATTTAAGATACCACAAGCCAAGTAATTCGATTGTGGATGACAGTCTTTCGTAGAAGTTTGTACGCAATCCATGGTGGAGGGTACATAAGATTCGGCCTGGCCGAACTTACGGCCGTTTATACTTGTTTTAATTTGTATTTTTGCGGGAATATTTTTTTTCTTTTTGATGCACGACTTTACTTGTTCACGACCGTTCAGGAAAAGAAAAAGCAAGCTCTTCACAGGAAACTCGTGTCTCCCCGTCACACACTACGATTATCGTTACGAGCAGTTTATCATCTAAGTTGTTACCCAAAATATTGACATAGGAACTTGTCTCAAACATACAATATAATGCCTTATGCAAATTGTACAACATATCGAAATAAATTCTACCGTTAATTTTCGAAAATTTAGTCTTAATATGCTTATTTATTAACCGAACTTGCTCAAATTTAGCACGCAGTAAAATTCTGTGGTATCCACAAAAAAATTCGTCTAAATCGGTTCAGACTTAGATATAGCTCCCATATATATGCAGCGCCCGATTTTAAAAAATGTGTCCCTAATAACACATAACAAAGTTTTATGTATTACCCGATCTATTTAGACCCAAACCTATACCAATGTTACCCCACAAATGCTTATGTTTACTCATTCATTAGGGGTGACGGCCCCGCCTGACTTTCTACTTTACTTACTTATTATACCCTCCACCATAGGATGGGGGTATATTAACTTTGTCATTCCGTTTGTAACACATCGAAATATTGCTCTAAGACCCCATAAAGTATATATATTCTGGGTCGTGGTGAAATTCTGAGTCGATCTGAGCATGTCCGTCCGTCAGTCCGTCCGTCTGTTGAAATCACGCTAACTTCCGAACGAAACAAGCTATCGACTTGAACAAGTAGTTGTTATTGATGTAGGTCGGATAGTATTGAAAATGAGCCATATCGGTCCACGTTTACGTATAGCCCCCATATAAACGGACCCCCAAATTTAGCTTGCGATTGCTCTAAAAGAAGAAAATTTCTTCCGATCAGGCTGAAATTTGGTACATGGTGTCAGTATATGGTCTCTAACAACCATGCAAAAATTGGTCCATATCAGTCCACTTTTACGTATAGCCCCCAAATAAACGGACCCCCAAATTTGGCTTGCGATTGCTCTAAGAGAAGCAAATTTCATCCGATCCGGCTGAAATTTGGTATATGGTATTATTATATGGTCTCTAACTACCATGCAAAAATTTGTCCACATCGGTCCATAATTATATATAGCCCCCATATAAACCGATCCTTAGATTTGACCTCCGGAACCTTTTGGAGAAGCAAAATTCATCCGATCTGATTGAAATTTAGTATGTGGTAGTAGTATATGGCCTCTAACAACCATGCAGGTATTGGTCCATATCAGTCCATAATTATATATATCCCCCATATAAACAGATCCCGAGATTTGGTTTTGGAGCCTCTTGGAGGAGCAAATTTCATCCGAGTCAGTTGAAATTTGATACATTGAGTTAGTATATGGCCTTTAACAACCATGTCTAACTAGGTCCACATCGGCCTATAGGTATATATAGCCCACATATAAATCGATCCCCAATCACTCAAAAATTGGTCCATATCAAGTTCATACTTGTATATAGCCCCCATATAAGCGAACCCCATATTTCAATTCTGGCTCTCTAAGTACCTTGCAAAAGTCCATATCGATTCGTAATTATTTGTAGACTTACTTATACATACCTTTTTGTCTAATATATACCACGTATGGACTAACTTACAATGTAGAAGACGATGTTAAGAATTTTTAAGTACACCCAGAAAAAAGGGGCTCTAATGCCAACTGAACTTTAGTTCATGAAGATTAGTTCAATTTAAATTTTGCACAATATGAGTAAATGTTCCTTATTTGAATTTTACTAAAATTGTACCTGTCTTGAACTTCGTACAGCGCTAAAGGCATTATAACAATTTTTAAGTCCAATTTTTTCTTTCAACATTTGAAATTTTCTTACAGCAAAAAATTAATAATTTATAATAATTTTTCTTCAATTTGACAAAAAATATTAACTTATTTGTAACATGTTGCAATTAGAAAACTATTTGAGTTAAAATTTTCTTAAGTAAACCTACATTTTCTTCCACGGTGGGTTCACTTTTTTTGGGTGTATTACCACAACCCAATTAATTCGATTGTGGATGACAGTCTTTCGTAGAAGTTTCTACGCAATCCATGGTGGAGGGTACATAAGATTCGGCCTGGTCGAACTTACTGCCATATATGGCATATAGCATTATAACCACTGCCGTGTATAGCCAATGCGCAATTTTCGGTTTTAGTCTCCACTTTTTCCCTATTGCCTTTTTGCACGAGTACACAGCTACCGTGGCTTTTCTCACCCTTTCTTCAATATTAAGCTTAAAATTCAGCTTTCTGTCCAGAATAACGCCAAGGTATTTTGCACACTCACCAAATGGAATTTCAATACCCCTAAGGATATGGGCTAAACCGTGGGAGTTTTGCGATCTTTGCAGTACATGATTAATTCTGTCTTGACAGCATTTACTCCAAGACATTTCTCTTCAGTTCGTCTAGCAGCCTAAGTATACCTGGATCAACATTCAGAGTTGCCACTCCACTTAATATCGAGCTCGGATGGACGTTATTTAATGCCCCCTCGATGTCTACAAACGTCACGATTGTGTATTCATTGACAGATAGTGAGCTCTCAATAAAGCTGACTAGTATGTATGATCAGCGGTTCGATTCTCCGTCCAGGCGAAAGATAAAATTTAAAAAAATTATAAAATCGAATAATTTCTCCTACATTGTTTGTTATACAGAAAAATGTGCTAAGAACTAAAAAAACCTCGTGGAAATGAGAAATATGGGAGGGAAAATGCAATTAGCCAGAAAAGATACCTTTTTTGAGTTAGTCTTTATGAAATTGTTTTTACATCCTGGAAAAGAATAAACGTTTATTACAAAAATATATACTTTTCTTCAAATAAACTGCCTTTAAAAAAAATGAGATACGATCTTTGTCTAAAATTTAGTTTGGAAGGAAAGAATTATTTTTTTTGCGTGTAATTATAGACCGATCTGGGCTAATATTTGCATGGTTGTTAGAGTGCATATACTAACATAACATGCCAAATGTCAATGGAATTGGATGGAATTTAGTCCATCCAGAGACTCCGTGGGTCAAATCTGGTGATCGAATTATATGGGGCCTATAGGTAAAAGTGACCCGATATGGCCTATTTGCAATACCATCTGACCTACACCAATAACCGGGAGCCACCGTGGTGCAATGGTTAGCATGCCCGCATCGCATACACAAGTTCGTGGGTTCGATTCCTGCTTCGTCCGAACACCAAAACGTGTTTCAGCGGTGGATTATCCCACCTCAGTAATGCTGGTGACATTTCTGAGGGTTTCAAAGCTTCTCTAAGTGGTTTCACTGCAATGTGGAACGCCGTTCGGACTCGGCTATAAAAAGGAGGTTCCTTGTCATTGAGCTTAACATGGAATCGGGCAGCACTCAGTGATAAGAGAGAAGTTCACCAATGTGGTATCACAATGGACTGAATAGTCTAAGTGAGCCTGATACATCGGGGTGCCACCTAACCTAACCTAACCTAACCTACATCAATAACCACTACTTATGCCAAGTTTCACGTCGATAGCGTATTTCGCTAGATCGACTCAGAATTTCACCACAACCCCCCCAGCACAAAAATGTGGAAGTTCTTCCAAAGGCACAACTTTAAAAGCGCTTCCAGAAGATGCACACCGAATTATGTTCTTTATTTTAAATACACCCAAAAAAATAATTCTTTCCTCCCAAACGAAATTTTAGACAAACAAAGTACGTTTCTCATTTGCTTTTCGCTGTAAGGAAGTGTATTTGGAAGAAAAGTATATACTTTTTGTGATAAACGTTTATTCTTTTCCAGGATGTAAAAACAATTTCATAAAGACAAACTCCAAAAAAACATATTTTTTTCTTGCTAATTGCATTTTCCCTCACATCTTTCTCACATCCACGAGGTTTTTTAGTCCTTAACACCTTTTCCTGCAATACCAACAATGTAGAAGAAATTATACGATTCTATAAATTTTAAAATTTTTTTTACCTTTCGCCTGGACGGAGAATCGAACCGCGGACCATGCACTTTGTAAGCCAACACACTAACCACTGAGCTATGTACCTGTTATGGTCAGCAATAGATAAATATCCATATAAGTTATATTTATATAGCATAGCTTGCGGCGCCCACGAACCGAATAAACAAAGTTTATTTACCAGAAACAAACATTTAGTTTGGCACCGTGGAGCAGTGGTTGCTACGTCCGACTTGCATGCCAAGGGTCGTGGGTTCGATCCCTGCTTCGACCAAAGTTTTTTTTTTGTTTTTTTGTTTTTTTTTTTAACATATATTCCAGATATGTTCGGAAGATTCCGAAAAAATGTTCAACATTACATTTTAGAATATTAAATTTGACCTGTGAAATGTGTCGTATTAAAGACCGAAAATCAGAAAAGAACAGTGTTTGATATAAACGAAATGGACTGTGTTGTTGTTTCAAAAATAACTTTTTTTATTGAAAAAATAAAAATTTTGTAACAAACGAATTTTTTTGGTGATAAAAGTTTAAAATTTTCGAAGCAATTCAAAAAACTCTAACAAAAGAAACACGTTTTCGGTACACGTTTTCCAAACGTTTTTTTTTCTTTGCGTGTACCCTGGAAGTTCTTTTAATTATATTTTTTATAACTTGATTTTTTCACAATTTTAATGGATAATTTTAACTTTTTTAGTTTCAAATAGATTGAAAACAGAGTACGAATTCTTAAAATGGTACAAACCATTTCAATTTTGTCGAAAAAAATGCTATATCCAATCTGAAAAAAAAATTGATTTTTTGAAAATATTTGAGGTTAAACGTTTCCGACAGGCGTTAGAATCCATGAAAAATTATAAAAAAAAACAAGTATATACGGCCGTAAGTTCGGCCAGGCCGAAGCTTATGCACCCTCCATCATGGATTGCGTAGAAACTTCTTCTAAACACTGCCATCCACAATCGAATTACTTAAGTTGCGGTAACGCTTGCCGATGGCAAGGAATCTTAAAACCTCCTAACACCATCTTCTAAATTGCACACAAAAATTTTTTTTTCTGATTCAATCACCAAATTAATTGATCCAATTAATTTTTTAATTGAAATGTCTTCAATCACGAAAATGATAGTATCAATCACAGTTTTAATTGGGCATAGAAAAAATTCTTGATTAAAAAATTAATTGATTTTTTAGCAAATTTCAATTAATTTTTTAATTGATTCAATTAAAAATTTAATTGATGTTGATTGCAAAACTCAATTAATCTATTTTAAACTATTTTTAATTACTTTCTGAATTGGCTTAGAGTTTTTATTTGGATTAACAAATGTTTGTTTGAAATACATTTTTAATTAAAAAAAAAATCAGCACTTTTTAACTGAATTAGTCTTTCGAATTTGATTAAAAAGTTAATTGTATCAATTAATTTTTTAATTAAAATTTTTAAAATTTTCAATCATTGACTTAATTAACTTAATGTTTCTATCATGATTAAAAAGTTAATTGTATCAATTAATTTATTAATTAAAAAAATTTTCAACTTCAATTAACTTTTTAATTGGAAATATTTTGGTGATATTTTTTTCTGTGTGTATGTAAGTCCATACGTGGTATATAATAAATCAAAAGAGATCGATCCAATAGGTATATAATTCAGTTTGACAAAGTAGACATAAAATTTTGACAAAATTTTCTACAGAAATAAAATTTTAACAAAATTTTCTATAGAAATAAAATTTTCACAAAATTTTCTATAGAAATAAAAATTTTGACAAAATTTTCTATAGAAAGAAAATTTTGACAAAAATTTCTACAGAAAAAAAAATTTAACAAAATTTTCTATAGAAATAAACTTTTGACAAAATTTTCTATAGAAATAAAATCTTGGTAGATTATTTTTGGCTCGAGTGGCAACCATGGTTATGAACCGAATAAAATTTGAACAAAATTTTCTATAGCAATAAAATTTTCTATAGAAATAAAATTTTGACAATGATGAAAATTTTATTATGAACCGAATAAAATTTTAACAAAATTTTCTCTAGAAATAAAATTTTGGCAAAATTTTCTATAGAAATAAAATTTTGACAAAATTTTCTATAGAAATAAAATTTTGGTAGATTATTTTTGGCTCTAGTGGCAACCATGATTATCCCAGTAAAAACTCTCATTACCCGGTAATCCTGTTTAAAAAATTAATAACCACTTATTAATTGGCATAGCTCCGGATTACATTTACATACGCATGTCCTAGGGGGAAAGTACTTCTCCCCAGGCATACTTTCGGCCACGAAATAAGTAGTGCTTTTAGAGCATATAATCACCTAATATGTAATCACTTATTCGTAGATACACCAAAGCTTGCAAAATAGCCACTTATAGTCTCAGGCAACCAAATCTCGAAAATATTTGTTTCTATCGCCGATTACAATGGATCAAAATATGGCGAGTAATGCTGTAATAGGAGCACTACTTGAACAGAAACGAGTATTGTATAAATAAACAAAAAATCGAATAAATCATCTAAATAAGATTATAAGCAAATTAATTTCACACTTAAAATAGAAATAAATGTAGGTTGTTTTAGGGAGTTGGATTAGTGAATTACGTTATAATATCGATGCCTACATTCCAAAGTGCGCAAAGTCTAAAAAGTGAATTTTATAGAAAACAAGAAACAAGTTTTGTTTTTTGAAATTTCTCAAAACCAGTATGAGATAAAAATGTCCTTATTTTCGGTCTCAAAATCATATTTTTTATAATTTTTGTTTTTTTAGTATGTACGAACTCAAAATAGTGATAATAGAACATGACTAAAAATGACTTAGAGCACTTTAGGCCGAACAATGCTTTTTGCCCTTTTTGGATTGGACATTTTTTAAAACTTTAGACACAGGCTAAGTACAATATTAACCATAACTTTTGATAGAAATGTCCAATAAATTCGAACTTTTGACAGGATAAAAAACATCGAACTCCATCAAAACATGCTAAGTCGACTTAGCGTATTCTGGAATGAGGGCATCGATATATCCAATAGCCAATTCACATTAGGTTCGAAATCTAAATCTGGATTTTAAGTCCCTTTTTTACAAGGCAAATGACATTTGAAATCTAGTTTAAGTGCATTTTGGAAGTATAATGTGAATGAGGTATTTAAAACATAATTGCTTAATGAGTAGTCTCCTGACTCGCGAAATAAAACATATTTTAATTTCAATGGGATCCAAGAACATTAATAAACGCACAAAAAAAAAATTTAAAAAATTATATAAAGGGTGATACGGTCAAAATTTGGTCAATATAAACTTGACGTATTTCTTTCAATTTTGCATTTAAAAAACCTGAACACCCCTCATTTTGAAGGTGTGTGTGTAGAATGTTGCTCCTATTTTGATTTTGGAATTCACTCTTCAGTTGTCAAAATGCCGTCCAAGCAAGAAGAGCAGCGTATCAAAATTTTGCTCGCGCATCGCGAAAATCCGAGCTACTCACACGCAAAGCTGGCAAAATCGCTAAAAGTTGCCAAATCAACCGTTACAAATGTAATTAAAGTGTTTGGGGAACGTTTGTCGACAGCCAGGAAGTCTAGATCGGGGGCGAAATCGAAAACCGGAAGCCGCTGAGACGACAAAGAGAGTTGCCGGTAGTTTCAAGCGAAACCCTAACCTTTCTCTCCGAGATGCCGCAAATAAGCTGGGTGTATCGTCTACAACCGTGCATCGAGCCAAAAAACGAGCCGGACTATCGATTTACAAGAAGGTAGTGACTCCAAATCGCGATGATAAACAAAATACGACGGCCAAAGCGCGATCCCGGAGGCTGTACACGACGATGCTGACGAAGTTTGACTGCGTGGTAATGGACGACGAAACCTACGTCAAAGCCGACTACAAGCAGCTTCCGGGACAGGAGTTTTATACGGCAAAAGGAAGGGGAAAGGTAGCATATATTTTCAAGCACATAAAACTGTCAAAGTTCGCAAAGAAATATCTGGTTTGGCAAGCCATCTGTACCTGTGGCTTGAAAAGCAGCATTTTCATAGCTTCCGGGACTGTCAACCAAGAAATTTACGTGAAAGAGTGTTTGAATAAACGTCTGCTGCCTTTACTGAAGAAACACGGTTGTTCCGTACTGTTTTGGCCGGATTTGGCATCTTGCCATTACGGTAAAAAGGCGATGGAGTGGTACGCCGCCAACAACGTGCAGGTGGTTCCCAAGGACAAGCACCCTCCCAACACGCCAGAGCTCCGCCCAATTGAGAAATATTGGGCTATTGTCAAGCGGAACCTAAAGAAGACCAAAAAAAAAACTGCTAAGGACGAGCAGCAGTTCAAGGCAAACTGGCTTTCTGCGGCGAAGAAGGTGGACAAGGTGGCTGTACAAAATCTGATAGCAGGTGTCAAGCGTGAGGCCCGGCAATTCGGATTTGGAAAAGCGAAAGTCTAACTGAATATTTTTCCTGAATTTTATACTAATTGAACTTGAAAAAGAAATTGAATTTGATTTTTTAAATAAACGATTTCACCGATTTACACGCGTTTTCCCTTGACCAAATTTTGACCGTATCACCCTTTATAACATTATTGATATAAGATTGCTAGTTCAATTTTTTATATAAGATTGTTGTTTATTTTTATTAATTTATATTTAATATTTTTATATAATATTGTGATGTCCGTTAGAGTAGTACACTGTAATTCGTTAAATTGGCCCTGTAAAGGCTTTGAATTGCTTAAATAAATGGAAAATAAATAATATGATAATGGAACTAATTTAAAGCACAATTATTATGAAATATTTGTGATAAATATTTCTTAACGGAAAAATGTTCAGAATTACCGTTACATTACACATTCTTTTTGATTTTTTAAGTAAATGCTCAATTATATGAATAATTATTATACTTAATGGTGCCAACATTTATTCTATTTTATTAAGTCATTAACGGCCAACTGCCTAAAAGTTTGAGAATAGCAATTCGAAACTTACCGAGAAGTATTTATTTTTGTCATTACACGTTAGTCATTATAACTCACCGCAATGTAATGCAACGTGTAATGGCAGCTTTACTCCTGGTAATGCCAATTGTAATGAGATGTGGTTACCTAGTTTTTGCTGGATATGGACCAATTTTTGTGTGATTAGACCAATTTTGGTATAGCGACCATAAACTAACACCACGTTCCTAATTTGAACCGGATCGGATGAATTTTGCTCCTCCAAGAGGCTCCGGAGGTCAAATCTGGAGAATGTTTTATATGGGGGCTATATATAATTATGGACCGATATGGACCAATTTTTGCATGATTGTTAGAGACCATATACCAACACCATGTGCCCAATTTCAGCCGGATCGGATGAAATATGCTTCTCCTAGAGGCTCCACAAGCCAAATCTGGGGATCGGTTTATATGGGAGCTATATATAATTAAGGACCGATATGGACCAATTTTTGCATGGTTATTAGAGACTATATACCAACATCATGTACCAAATTTCAGGCGGATTGGATGAAATTTGCTTTTCTTTGAGGCTCCGCAACCCAAATCTGGGGATCGGTTTATATGGGCGCTATATATAATTATGGACCGATGTGGACCAATTTTTGCACGGGTGTTAGAGACCATATACCAATACCATGTACCAAATTTTAGCCGGATCGGATGCAATTTGCTCCTCTTTGAGGCTTCGCAAACCAAATCTGGAGATCGGTTTATATGGGGGCTATATATAATTATGAACCGATGTGGACCAATTTTTGCATGGTTGTTGGCGACCATATACCAACACCATATACCAAATTTCAGCCGGATCGGATGAAGTATGCTTCTGTTAGAGGCTCCACAAGCCAAATTTGAGGGTCCATTTATATGCGGGCTATACGTAAAAGTGGACCGATATGGCCCATTTGCAATACCATCCGACCTACATCGATAACAACTACTTGTGCCAAGTTTCAAGTCGATAGCTTGTTTCGTTCGGAAGTTAGCGTGGTTTCAACAGACGGACGGACATGCTTAGATCGACTCAGAATTTCACCACGACCCAGAATATATATACTTTATGGGGTCTTAGAGTAATATTTCGATGTGTTACAAACGGAATGACAAAGTTAATATACCCCCATCCTATGATGGAGGGTATAAAAATTACACATTAAAATATGAAAAAACAAGTACATACGGCCGCAAGTTCGGCCAGGCCGAATCTTATGTACACACCACCATGGATTGCGTAGAAACTTCTACGAAAGACTGTGATTTAGTCCATACATGGTATATATTAGACAAAAAAGTTATGTATAGTTAAGTCTACAAATAATTACGAATCGATATGGACTTTTTGTACGTAGAGAACCAGAATTGAAATATGGGGGTCGCTTATATGGGGGCTATATACAATTATGAATTTGATATGGACCAATTTTTGTGTGATTGGGGATCGATTTATCTGAGGGCCATATATAACTATAGACCGATATGAACCTAGTTAGGCATGGTTGTTAACGACCATATACTAGCACAATGTACCAAATTTAAACTCAATCGGATGAAATTTGCTCTTCCAAAAGGTTCCAAAACCAAATCTCGGGATCGGTTTATATGGGGCTATGTACGATTATGGACTGATGTGGACCACTTTTGGCATGGCTGTTAAATATCATATACTATCACCACGTACCAAATTTCAAGCATATCGGATGAATTTTGCTTCTCCAAAAGGCACCGGAGGTCAAATCTGGGGATCGGTTTATATGGGAGCTATATATAATTATGGACTGATAGGAACCAATTCCTGCATGGTTGTTGGATACCATATACTAACATCACGTACCAAATTTCAACCGAATGGCAAGAATTTTGCTCTTCCAAGGGGCTCTGGAGGTCAAATCTGGGGATCGGTTTATATGGGGCCTATATATAATTATGGACCGATATCGACCAATTATTGCATGGGAGTTTGAGGCCATATATTAACACCACGTACCAAATTTCAACTGAATCAGATGAATTTTGGTCTTCCAACAGGTTCCGGAGGTCAAATCTGGTGATCGGTTTATATGGGGGCTATATATAATTATGAACCAATGTGGACCAATTTTTGCATGGTTGTTATAGACCATATACTAACATCACGTACAAAATTTCAGCCGGATCGGATGAAATTTGCTTCTCTTAGCGGTCTCGCAAGCCAAATCGAGGGATCGGTTTATATGGGGGCTATATATAATTATGGACCGATGTGGACCAATTTTTGCATGGTTTTAGAGACCATGTACCATATTTCAGCCGGATCGGATGAAATTTGCTTCTCTTAGAGGCCTCACAAGCCAAATCGGGGGATCGGTTTATATGGGGGCTATATATAATTATGGACCGATGTGGACCAATTTTTGCATGGTTGTTAGAGACCATATACTGACACCATGTACCAAATTTCAGCCGGATCGGATGAAATTTGCTTCTCTTAGGGGCCTCGCAAGCCAAATCGGGGGATCGGTTTATATGGGGGCTATATATAATTATGGACCAATGTGGACCAATTTTTTCATGGTTGTTAGAGACCATATACTAACACCATGTACCAACTTTCAGCCGGATCGGATGAAATTTTCTTCTCTTAGAGGCCTCGCAAGCCAAATTTTGGGGTCCGTTTATATGGGGGCTATACGTAAAAGTGGACCGATATGGCCCATTTGCAATACCATCCGACCTACATCAATAACAACTACTTGTGCCAAGTTTCAAGTCGATAGCTTGTTTCGTTCGGAAGTTAGCGTGATTTCAACAGACGGACGGACGGACGGACGGACATGCTCAGATCGACTCAGAATTTCACCACGACCCAGAATATATATACTTTATGGGGTCTTAGAGCAATATTTCGATGTGTTACAAACGGAATGACAAAGTTAATATACCCCCCATCCTATGGTGGTGGGTATAAAAATTAAGTAAAAAAACTTCCTGTGTAGTTAAAATAATTGACGACATTTTTGGAAGTACTTTTAAAGTTGTTCCTTTAGAACAACTCAAATTTTTTTGCTGGGAAAAGTGTGGAACTACTTTTAGTTGCTTTATTATAAATTGTTTGTCGAGTTATTTTGATGTCTAATTTTTTATTCAATTTTATGAAATAAAACAATAATTGAACCTATAAGTTCAGTCTACAAATTTTAGCTAGGGGGGATATAGCCCCCCTAGGAAAATTGTCTAGCTACGCTAATGGTCCTATGACAAGTTCATGTTAAATTCATCGCTTCTGCGTCAATTTTGCACCACTTCCGGATCCAAAAATGACATTTTCAATACTTTTTTTGACGACGTTTTTTTATACCCTCCACCATAGGATGGTGGGGTATATTAACTTTGTCATTCCGTTTGTAACACATCGAAATATTGCTCTAAGACCCCATAAAGTATATATATTCTGGGTCGTGGTGAAATTCTGAGTCGATCTAAGCATGTCCGTCCGTCCGTCTGCTGAAATCACGCTAACTTCCGAACGAAACAAGCTATCGACTTGAAACTTGGCACAAGTAGTTGTTATTGATGTAGGTCGGATGGTATTACCAATGGGCCATATCGGTTCACTTTTACGTATAGCCCCCATATAAACGGACCCCCAAATTTGGCTTGCGAAGCCTCTAAGAGAAGCAAATTTCATCCGATCCGGCTGAAATTTGGTATGCATATGATCTCTAATAACCATGCAAAAATTCGTATACATCGATCCATAATTATATATAGCCCCCATATAAACCGATCACCAGATTTGATCTCCGGAGCCTCTAAGAGAAGCAAATTTCATCCGATTGGGGTGAAATTTGGTACATGGTGTTAGTATATGGTCTCTAATGACCATGCAAAAATTGGTACACATCGGTCCATAATTATATATACACTGAAAACACAGTGAACCCACCAGGAAGAAAACTTTCGGTTAATTTTAGAAAATTTTGAATATTTGTAGAAAATTTTAACTAAACTGTATTACAAACGTTGGCATCACTCCGATGTCATAAAAATAAGGAAATATTTTTCGACAAATTCAAGAAAATTTATTAGATATAATTAAGTTTTTTCACTTGTTAAAGAAAATTTTGTAGTTTGAAGGAAAAACTTGGAGTTCAAAATTGCAAGAATGTCTTTAGTGACATACGAAGTTCATGATGGACGCATTTTTGGTAAAATTTACAAATTAAAAGAAATTCTGAACTATGGTGTTGAAGACACAAATTTAGTTAATCTTTATGCTTCATTTGAGAATATTTTTTTCCTCGGTTTTAGTTAATTTAACTAACGTACACAAAAAATTATTAGAGTAAAGAAAACTTTCTCCAAATATAATAATTCCATAAACTAAAATAAAGTTAAATTGGCTTTAGTGAAATAGAGAGTTCACCTCTTGAGCCTCTTGGAAGACCAAAATTCATCCGATTCAGTTGAAATTTGATACGTGGTGTTAATATATGGCCTCAAACAACCATGCAAAAATTGGTCGAAATCGGTCCATAATTATATATAGCCCCCATATAAACCTATTGACCTCCGGAGCCCCTTGGAAGAGCAAAATTTATCCGATTCGGTTGAAATTTGGTACGTGGTGTTAGTATATGGTATCCAACAACCATGCCAAATGTGGTCCACATCAGTCCATAATCATATATAGCCCCCATATAAACCGATCCCGTGATTTGGTTTTGGAGCCTCTTGGAGGAGCAAATTTCATCCGAGTAAGTTAAAATTTGGTACATTGTGCTAGTATATGGCCGCTAATAACCAAGCCTAACTAGGTCCATATCGGTCTATAGTTATATATATCCCTTAGATAAATCGATCCCCAATCACACAAAAATTGGTCCATATCAAGTTCATAATTGTATATAGCCCCAATATAAGCAACCCCCATATTTCAATGCTGGGTCTCTACGTACCGTTCAAAAGTCCATATCGATTCGTAATTATTTGTACACTTACCTATACATACCTATTTGGTCTAGTATATACTACGTATGGACTAACTCACAATTTAGAAAACGATGTTAAGAAGTTTTAAGATACCACAACCCAAGTAATTCGATTGTGGGTGACAGTCTTTCGTAGAAGTTTCTACGCAATCCATGGTGGAGGGTACATAAGCTTCGGCCTGGCCGAACTTATGGCCGTATATACTTGTTTTTGTTGGGTCATAATATATATACTTTATGGGGTTTGAGATCAATTTGTCGGTGTGACAACCGGAATGACGAAGTTAATCCTATGGTGTAGTGTATAATAAATTACTTTTGAGTTTTCTATTCTCAAGTGGCGAAAATAGGGGTTTCATAAATATCATACCATTGTAGATTGTTCTTTTAATTGGGGCAAAAATTGTAGATAATATTTTAAATTGTAACCATGTTCTTTTAACTGAGAGAAAAACATTTTTGACGAATACCATAACTTTTTGGATTTTCTTTTAATCCCACAGAAAGAAAGTAAACTATGTATGGGAACAATGAAATATCTCTGAAATGCATTCTTCTCGAAAATTGAAAATAAAGAAAAAATATTAGTCGACAGATCATTATCATTTTAACCACGATGTAGTTTATTCTTACTATTTTGAAAAGTGTACGAAAAACATCTTCTTTTTTCATTGAAATTTTACACAGAAAAAAATTTCCATAGTTAAACTAACGCTAAATTTAACTTATTTTTATTAAAAAAAAATTATTGGCTTGTAGTTAAATTTTATTATTTTTATCGAAATTTTCTAAAGCTTAATGAAGTCTTACTTTTTTGAGGTATATCTCAAAAATTTTATGAACTAAACGTGAATATAAAGTTCAATGACCGTACACATAAGTTAAATATGAACTAATACAAATGAAAATTTTCTTCTTTAATTTTAGTTAATTCCTTCTTTTATGAGAGGGTGTAATTTCGTGAACTGCAGTTAAAAAGTACAACAGTGCATTTAAATTTCCTGATTTTAACAACGCTTTGTGGAAATCTCAAAATGTGGAGTAAAATTTAATTCAATTTTCGTGCGTGGTAGTTGATTCTTCCTAAAAACAGTTCATTTGTTTTCGGTGTACCTGCAGTTAGTTCATAAAACTTTTGGACCATACTTGGAAAGAAAAATTCGTTAAGCTAGGGAAAATTTGTTATAAAATTTTAAAAGTAAACTAAAGCAAAATATATTTGGTATCAGTTTTACAACTGAAGTTTTTTCTGTGTCAAACAAAATTCTTTTTACCAAAACGATAACATTTTAGATGAGGTCCATTATATTTTTCTTAGCACTATGTTTACTTGGCAAACTTGGTTGCAGATGCAAATGTAACATGGTCGCCGCGAAAAAAGGCTTCTATCATATTATTTTGCTCTCCGGATATGATTATGACAATCATGTTTCTTTTCTACGTGTACTTAAAATCGGAAAGATTGCTTTTTATGTACCCAAATTGATTGAATATATCAACTTACCGAGTAAATCTTGTTCCGCAGTATGCTAATAATTCATCTTCGTCTTCCATAACTATTCGTTCTTCATCATTTTGAATAGTAGTGAACCTGCTTCCTATCGACTTCCTAAAAGTTGGTCTTAAAGACGGATCTATGGGTAAATTAATATAGCAATCTGTCGAAACCTTGTGTATAATTGTACACAAAAATATCAATAATATTGCAAAAACTTTGGAGTCCATTTTGGGAAACGTCTTAAATCTTCGAAGGCAAATGTTTGACTGATGTATTAAATGATCCAGGCGGGCACACATATATAGATTAAAATGAAAGCGCCTTAAATAACATGTGTTGCAGTAGGGAGATAATATACGAAAACAATTACAACAAGTATATACGGCCGTAAGTTCGGCCAGGTCGAATCTTATGTACCCTCCACCATGGATTGCGTAGGAACTTCTACTAAAGGCTGTCATCCACAAACGAATTACTTGGGTTGCGATAACACTTGCCGATGGCAAGGTATCGTAAAACTTTTTAACACTGTCTGCTAAATTGTAAGTTAGTCCATAAGGGGTATATATTAAACAAAAAAAAGGCCGATTAAATACGTATATAATTCAGTTTGACAAAATTTTCTATAGAAATAAAATTTTGACAAAATTTTCTATAGAAATAAAAACTTGACAAAATTTTCTATAGAAATAAAATGTTGACAAAATTTTCTATGGAAGTAAAATGTTGACAAAATTTTCTATAGCAATAAAATTTTGACAAAATTATCTATAGAAATAAAATGTTGACAAAATTTTCTATAGAAATAAAATGTTGACAAAATGTTCTATAGAAATAAAATGTTGACAAAATTGTCTATAGAAATAAAATGTTGACAAAATTTTCTACAGAAATAAATTTTTTACAAAATTTTCTATAGAAATAAAATTTTGACAAAATTTTCTATGGAAATAAAATGTTGACAAACATTGCTATAGAAATAAACTTTTTACAAAACTTTCTATAGAAATGAAATTTTGACAAAACTTTCTATAGTAATAAAATTTGACAATTTTTACATGGCTGTTAGAGGCCATATACTAACGAAATGTACCAAATTTCAACCGCATCGGATGACTTTTGCTCCTCCAAGAGGCTCCGGAGGTCAAATCTGGGGATCGGTTTATATGGGAGCTATATATAATTATGGACCGATATGGACCAATTTTTGCATGGTTGTTAGAGACCATATACTAACACTACGTACTAAATTTCAATTGGATCGGATGAATTTTGCTCATCCAAGAGGCTCCAGAGTTCAAATCTGGGGATCGGTTTATATGGGAGCTATATATAATTATGGACCGATATGGACCAATTTTTGCATGCTTGTTAGAGACCGTATACTTACATCAGGTACCCAATTTCAAACGGATCGGATGAATTTTGCCCCTCCAAGAGGCTCCGGAGGTCAAATCTGGGGATCGGTTTATATGGGAGCTATATATAATTATGGACCGATATGGACCAGTTTTTTGCATGGTTGTTAGAGACCATATACTAACACCACGTACCAAATTTCAATCGGGTAGGATGAAGTTTGCTCCTCCAAGAGGCTCCGGAGGTCAAATCTGGGGATCGGTTTATATGGGAGCTATATATATTTATGGACCGATATGGACCAATTTTTGCATGGTTGTTAGAGACCATATACTAACACTACGTACTAAATTTCAATTGGATCGGATGAATTTTGCTCATCCAAGAGGCTCCAGAGTTCAAATCTGGGGAGTTCAAATATGGGAGCTATATATAATTATGGACCGATATGGACCAATTTTTGCATGCTTGTTAGAGACCGTATACTTACATCAGGTACCAAATTTCAACCGGATCGGATGAATTTTGCCCCTCCAAGAGGCTCCGGAGGTCAAATCTGGGGATCGGTTTATATGGGGGCTATATATAATTATGGACCGATATGGACCAATTTTTGCATGGTTGTTAGAGACCGTATACTTAGACCACGTACCAAATTTCAACCGGATCGGATGAATTTTGCTGCTCCGGAAGGCTCCGCAAGCCAAATTTGGGGATCGGTTTATATGGGGGCTATACGTAAACGTGGGCCGATAGGGCCCATTTTCAATACCATCCGACCTACATCAATAACAACTAACTACACGACCCAGAATATATATACTTTATGGGGTCTTAGAGCAATATTTCGATGTGTTACAAACGGAATGACAAAGTTAATATACCCCCATCCTATGGTGGAGGGTATAAAAACAATTTGAAATGAATTAAATTTCATTTGATATGAGCAGTACACGTAAAAAATAAATAAATTGTATTGTAGCTAGACAAATCTAAAATGTAATATCATATATAAAGGATGATTTTTTAAAATATATCAGGGAATTTTTCAAAAAACCAAACACATAAATAAGATTCTAAGAAATGGATGAGAACTTTATTATAGTACGACCGGAATAAATGCTTCAACATTGTCTTCCAATGCATCCAATTGATGCGTATAAACATGAACTGTAACATTGTCATGGCTGGACTCCAGCGTTTTTCATCAGCCTCGACTCCGACTCCGAGTAATAAAATTAAATCTCATTTTACTCGTAATACACTGTGCAAACAAGATCTTAATTTCACATTTGATGCCAATTGAACTCTATATTTCTAATTTAAGGCAATGTAGGTACATATCTATAAAATAGAGGTATAGGAAAATTTGAGTTATTTGTACAAGTTTTCTTAGCATTTTCCTTAGGTTAGGTTTGGTTTATCGCTCTTATCACTTTCTGTGCCAGTGCCCGACGTTATCTTTTAGAAGAAACACGATACTGGGCTACTTTTTCTTTCAGGATATTACTGAGGTGGGAGACTGTAGGTTAGGTTAAAGTGGCAGCCCGAGTAAGTTTCAGGCTCACTTTGACTATTCAGTCCATTGGTGTGGAGCTCGAATCTGGGTATCGATTTATATGGGGGCTATATATAATTATGGACCGACAAGGACCAATTTTGGATTGGTTGTTAGAGACCCTATACTAACACCATGTAACAAATTTCAGCCGGATCAAATGAAAATTGCTTCTCTTAGAGGCGTTGCAAGCCAAATCTGGGGGTCCGTTTATATGGGGGCTTTACGTATAGTGGGCCGTAATGGCCCATTATATATATATATATATATATATATATATATATATATATATATATATATATATATATATATATATATATATATATATATATATATATATATATATATATATATATATATATATATATATATATATATATATATATATATATATATATATATATATATATATATATATATATATATATATATATATATATATATATATATATATATATATATATATATATATATATATATATAATGGGTCATTACGGCCCACTATACGTATACGTACAACAGGGCATTTAAATTTCCTGGTTTTAACAACGCTTTGTGGAAATCTCAAAATGTGGAGTAAAATTTAATTCAATTTTCGTGCGTGGTAGTTGATTCTTCCTAAAAAACAGTTCATTTGTTTTCGGTGTACCTGCAGTTAGTTCATAAAACTTTTGGACCATACTTGGAAAGAAAAATTCGTTAGGCTAGGGAAAATTTGTTATAAAATTTTAAAAGTAAACTAAAGCAAAATATTTTTAGTATCAGTTTTACAACTGACGTTTTTTCTGTGTCAAACAAAATTCTTTTTACCAAAAAGATAACATTTTAGATGAGGTCCATGCAAATGTAACATGGTCGCCGCGAAAAAAGGCTTCTATCATATTATTTTGCTCTCCGGATATGATTATGACAATCATGTTTCTTTTCTACGTGTACTTAAAATCGGAAAGATTGCTTTTTATGTACCCAAATTGATTGAATATATCAACTTACCGAGTAAATCTTGTTCCGCAGTATGCCAATAATTCATCTTCGTCTTCCATAACTATTCGTTCTTCATCATTTTGAATAGTAGTGAACCTGCTTCCTATCGACTTCCTAAAAGTTGGTCTTAAAGACGGATCTATGGGTAAATTAATATAGCAATCTGTCGAAACCTTGTGTATAATTGTACACAAAAATATCAATAATATTGCAAAAACTTTGGAGTCCATTTTGGGAAACGTCTTAAATCTTCGAAGGCAAATGTTTGACTGATGTATTAAATGATCCAGGCGGGCACACATATATAGATTAAAATGAAAGCGCCTTAAATAACATGTGTTGCAGTAGGGAGATAATATACGAAAACAATTACAACAAGTATATACGGCCGTAAGTTCGGCCAGGTCGAATCTTATGTACCCTCCACCATGGATTGCGTAGGAACTTCTACTAAAGGCTGTCATCCACAAACGAATTACTTGGGTTGCGATAACACTTGCCGATGGCAAGGTATCGTAAAACTTTTTAACACTGTCTGCTAAATTGTAAGTTAGTCCATAAGGGGTATATATTAAACAAAAAAAAGGCCGATTAAATACGTATATAATTCAGTTTGACAAAATTTTCTATAGAAATAAAATTTTGACAAAATTTTCTATAGAAATAAAAACTTGACAAAATTTTCTATAGAAATAAAATGTTGACAAAATTTTCTATGGAAGTAAAATGTTGACAAAATTTTCTATAGCAATAAAATTTTGACAAAATTATCTATAGAAATAAAATGTTGACAAAATTTTCTATAGAAATAAAATGTTGACAAAATGTTCTATAGAAATAAAATGTTGACAAAATTGTCTATAGAAATAAAATGTTGACAAAATTTTCTACAGAAATAAATTTTTTACAAAATTTTCTATAGAAATAAAATTTTGACAAAATTTTCTATGGAAATAAAATGTTGACAAACATTGCTATAGAAATAAACTTTTTACAAAACTTTCTATAGAAATGAAATTTTGACAAAACTTTCTATAGTAATAAAATTTGACAATTTTTACATGGCTGTTAGAGGCCATATACTAACGAAATGTACCAAATTTCAACCGCATCGGATGACTTTTGCTCCTCCAAGAGGCTCCGGAGGTCAAATCTGGGGATCGGTTTATATGGGAGCTATATATAATTATGGACCGATATGGACCAATTTTTGCATGGTTGTTAGAGACCATATACTAACACTACGTACTAAATTTCAATTGGATCGGATGAATTTTGCTCATCCAAGAGGCTCCAGAGTTCAAATCTGGGGATCGGTTTATATGGGAGCTATATATAATTATGGACCGATATGGACCAATTTTTGCATGCTTGTTAGAGACCGTATACTTACATCAGGTACCCAATTTCAAACGGATCGGATGAATTTTGCCCCTCCAAGAGGCTCCGGAGGTCAAATCTGGGGATCGGTTTATATGGGAGCTATATATAATTATGGACCGATATGGACCAGTTTTTTGCATGGTTGTTAGAGACCATATACTAACACCACGTACCAAATTTCAATCGGGTAGGATGAAGTTTGCTCCTCCAAGAGGCTCCGGAGGTCAAATCTGGGGATCGGTTTATATGGGAGCTATATATATTTATGGACCGATATGGACCAATTTTTGCATGGTTGTTAGAGACCATATACTAACACTACGTACTAAATTTCAATTGGATCGGATGAATTTTGCTCATCCAAGAGGCTCCAGAGTTCAAATCTGGGGAGTTCAAATATGGGAGCTATATATAATTATGGACCGATATGGACCAATTTTTGCATGCTTGTTAGAGACCGTATACTTACATCAGGTACCAAATTTCAACCGGATCGGATGAATTTTGCCCCTCCAAGAGGCTCCGGAGGTCAAATCTGGGGATCGGTTTATATGGGGGCTATATATAATTATGGACCGATATGGACCAATTTTTGCATGGTTGTTAGAGACCGTATACTTAGACCACGTACCAAATTTCAACCGGATCGGATGAATTTTGCTGCTCCGGAAGGCTCCGCAAGCCAAATTTGGGGATCGGTTTATATGGGGGCTATACGTAAACGTGGACCGATAGGGCCCATTTTCAATACCATCCGACCTACATCAATAACAACTAACTACACGACCCAGAATATATATACTTTATGGGGTCTTAGAGCAATATTTCGATGTGTTACAAACGGAATGACAAAGTTAATATACCCCCATCCTATGGTGGAGGGTATAAAAACAATTTGAAATGAATTAAATTTCATTTGATATGAGCAGTACACGTAAAAAATAAATAAATTGTATTGTAGCTAGACAAATCTAAAATGTAATATCATATATAAAGGATGATTTTTTAAAATATATCAGGGAATTTTTCAAAAAACCAAACACATAAATAAGATTCTAAGAAATGGATGAGAACTTTATTATAGTACGACCGGAATAAATGCTTCAACATTGTCTTCCAATGCATCCAATTGATGCGTATAAACATGAACTGTAACATTGTCATGGCTGGACTCCAGCGTTTTTCATCAGCCTCGACTCCGACTCCGAGTAATAAAATTAAATCTCATTTTACTCGTAATACACTGTGCAAACAAGATCTTAATTTCACATTTGATGCCAATTGAACTCTATATTTCTAATTTAAGGCAATGTAGGTACATATCTATAAAATAGAGGTATAGGAAAATTTGAGTTATTTGTACAAGTTTTCTTAGCATTTTCCTTAGGTTAGGTTTGGTTTATCGCTCTTATCACTTTCTGTGCCAGTGCCCGACGTTATCTTTTAGAAGAAACACGATACTGGGCTACTTTTTCTTTCAGGATATTACTGAGGTGGGAGACTGTAGGTTAGGTTAAAGTGGCAGCCCGAGTAAGTTTCAGGCTCACTTTGACTATTCAGTCCATTGGTGTGGAGCTCGAATCTGGGTATCGATTTATATGGGGGCTATATATAATTATGGACCGACAAGGACCAATTTTGGATTGGTTGTTAGAGACCCTATACTAACACCATGTAACAAATTTCAGCCGGATCAAATGAAAATTGCTTCTCTTAGAGGCGTTGCAAGCCAAATCTGGGGGTCCGTTTATATGGGGGCTTTACGTATAGTGGGCCGTAATGGCCCATTATATATATATATATATATATATATATATATATATATATATATATATATATATATATATATATATATATATATATATATATATATATATATATATATATATATATATATATATATATATATATATATATATATATATATATATATATATATATATATATATATATATATATATATATATATATATATATATATAATGGGTCATTACGGCCCACTATACGTAAAGCCCCCATATAAACGGACCCCCAGATTTGGCTTGCAACGCCTCTAAGAGAAGCAATTTTCATTTGATCCGGCTGAAATTTGAATATATATATATATATATATATATATATATATATATATATATATATATATATATATATATATATATATATATATATATATATATATATATATATATATATATATATATATATATATATATATATATATATATATATATATATATATATATATATATATATATATATATATATATATATATATATATGGCGATGTGTTTCAAACAAATTTAGGCGGATAGAACTATTTTTTGTCTACAAATTCAGTTTGAAAAATATAAATTTGCTTTTTTAACGTGTAAGCCAATAAACACAAAGTGTCTTATCGAAGTGTTTTTTCCTTGTCATAGTAAACCATCAACATTTTCAATTTCAACTTTGTTTATTCAACAACATTATTGTATTTCTTGCTTATTTATGCAAAAACGAAAAAAAAAAAAACAATTTACAGTTCGAAGACTTTTGTAGTGATAAGAAAAAATGAATCTTGGTATTCCCCCAATATGACGAACTTTGAATGACTGAAAAGTAACAAGTCAAACTGAGAAGAAAGACCAATCTTTAAAATTGAGGAAAATCAGAAAAAAATCTTTCAGGTACTTTATTGGAAATAACGGTATCAAAGGTTTATTTGCCTTTAAAGAGACAACTTTGGCAATGACACTAAGACTTCATTAATCTTAAATTCTTTCTCGGAAAAAATATACACGTAATGTAAAGGTGATCGTCAGCGTGATTAAACTTCGATATCCTCAGAAATTCTCCTTTGTTATATAATTTTTAAATCAATCACGAAATTAATTTATCCAATTATTAGGATATTGCTATACTAAATTTGATTCAGTACGTGATGTCAACAACTGTGAATCTAACAACCATGCAAAACTTGGTCCATATCGGCCCATGATTATATATACCCCCATATCGACCGATCAGCAGATTTGAGTATTGCAGCCTCTTGGAGGAGCAAATTACATCCGATCTGGTTGTAATTCTGTACGTGATGCTACCCAGAAAAAACTGGGTAAGCACTACCCAGCCGAAAAAATTTGGAAGTTCGCCCAAAGGCACAATTTTAAAAGCACTTCCAGTAGATGCACACCCAATGATGTTCCTTATTTTAACTACCCAGGAAGTTCTTTTAATTCAATTTTTTATAACTTGGTTTATTCATACTTTTAATGGATAATTTTAACTTTTTTTGTTCAAAAGGTTAAAAACAGAGTAAGAATTCATAAAATCGACGAAAATGCTAAATCCAATATGAAACAAGTATATACAGCAGTAAATTCGGCCGGGCCGAATCTTAAATACCCACCACCATGAACCAAATATTAGGGTTTCCTTTGAAATTTCAGGAGGCTTGAGGACTTGAGAACACTTCCCGAAGATAAATTTAAAGATTTCACCTATGAGGACTATATCAGATTATAGATTTATAAGAACCATTTTTGTTTGAGTTTTAGAGGAATCATTAACATCTCTTGTAAGTGTGCAAGAAAATTATAAAATAACGTCTTGATTTGAAATCTTAAATCTGTAGAAGTAAAATCTGGAAATTTTACATTGAGTTTCAATCAATTTTCATGATCAGTGAGCCTTCTACACCCTCAAGAAATGAAGTCGGTCTATATGAAGGCATTACCAAATGGACCGATAAAAACTTAATCCGATACACGTTTTTGTGAGCCTAAAATACCAGAATATTTACAATTTCAAGCAAATCAGATAAAAACTACGGTTTCTATAAACCCAAGGAGTTAAATCGGGAGATCGTTCTTATGGGGGCTATACTAAAATATGGACCGATACTCACCGTTTTCGGCACACCTCTTTATGACCCGAAAATATCTCTAGATTTCCAATTTCAGGCAAATAGGATAAAAACTTTGGATTCTACAAGCCCAAGAAGTAAAATCGGGAAATCGGTCTATATGGGGGCTATACCAAAATATGGACCGATACTCACCATTTTCGGCACACCTCTTTATGGTCCTAAAATACCTCTAGATTTCCAATTTCAGATAAATTGGATAAAAACTACGGTTTCTATAAGCCCAAGACCAAAAATCGGGAGGTCGTTTTATATGGGGACCATACCAAAACATGGACCGATACTCAAAATTTTTGGCACACGTATTTGTGGTCCTACAATACCTCTAGATTTCCAATTTCAGGTAAATTGAATAAAAACTGCGGTTTCTATAAGCCCAAGACCCCAAATCGGGAGGTCGGTTTATATGGGGACTATATCAAACCCTGGACCGATATAGCCCATCTTCGAACTTGACCTGTCTGCAGACAAAAGACGAGTTTGTGCAAAATTTCAGCACGATTGCTTCATTATTGAAGACTGTAGCGTGATTACAACAGACAGACAGACGGACATCGTTATATCGTCTTAGAATTTCTCCCTGATCAAGAATATATATACTTTATATAGTCGGAAATCGATATTTCGATGTGTTACAAACGGAATGACAAACGTATTATACCCCCGTCACCATTCTATGGTGGTGGGTATAAAAATGGTGAATTTTTGAAAATATTTGAGGTGAAACGTTTCCGACAAGCATTAGAATCCATTAAAAATTATAAAAAATATTTATTTGACCAAATAACAGGTCGGCTGATAAGCCCCCGGTCTAAGAAAGAAAAACACATTTTTTTTTGTCAAAATTCGTTTTTATTATTCAACATAGTTCCCTTCAAGAGCGATACAACGATTATAACGACCTTCCAATTTTTTGATACCATTTCGGTAATACTCCTTCGGTTTTGCCTCAAAATGGGCCTCAGTTTCGGCGATCACCTCTTCGTTGCAGCCAAATTTTTTCCCTGCGAGCATCCTTTTGAGGTCTGAGAACAAGAAAAAGTCGCTGGGGGCCAGATCTGGAGAATACGGTGGGTGGGGAAGCAATTCGAAGCCCAATTCATGAATTTTTGCCATCGTTCTCAATGACTTGTGGCACGGTGCGTTGTCTTGGTGGAACAACACTTTTTGCTTCTTCATATGGGGCCGTTTTGCCACGACTTCGATCTTCAAACGCTCCAATAACGCCATATAATAGTCACTGTTGATGGTTTTTCCCTTCTCAAGATAATCGATAAAAATTATTCCATGCGCATCCCAAAAAAACAGAGGCCATTACTTTGCCAGAGGACATTTGAGTCTTTCCACGCTTCGGAGACGGTTCACCGGTTGCTGTCCACTCAGCCGACTGTCGATTGGACTCAGGAGTGTAGTAATGGAGCCATGTTTTATCCATTGTCACATATCGACGAAAAACTCGGGTGTATTACGAGTTAACAGCTGCAAACACCGTTGAGAATCATCAACATGTTGTTGTTTTTGTTCAAATGTGAGCTCGCGCGGCACCCATTTTGCACAGAGCTTCCGCATATCCAAATATTGATGAATGATACAACCAACACGTTCCTTTGATATCTATAAGGCCTCTGCTATCTCGATCAACTTCATTTTACGGTCATTCAAAATCATTTTGTGGATTTTTTTGATGTTTTCGTCGGTAACCACCTCTTTCGGGCGTCCACTGCGTTCACCGTCCTCCGCGCTCATTTCACCACGCTTGAATTTTGCATACCAATCAATTATTGTTGATTTCCCTGGGGCAGAGTCCGGAAACTCATTATCAAGACAAGTTTTTGCATCCACCGTATTTTTCCCCTTCAGAAAACAGTATTTTATCAAAACACGAAATTCCTTTTTTTCCATTTTTTTTTCACAATAACAAAAGACGCTCTATCTCACAAACTAATTGACTTACAGACGTCAAATTTTGACACCATTTGAAGTTTGGTACTATATAAAAATAATATGCACTAGCGACGCCATCGATGTGTCAGACAGGGTACTTACCAGCCAACCTGTTAACACAGACTTTTTTAATTTACACCCAAAAAGTTGCATCACAACCAAATAAGTGATGCAAATTCAGTGCAACGGCTGTTGAAATGGAGGACTTTCGTCCTATGACAAGCCCATGTTAAATTGATCGCTTCTGCGTCAATTGTGCACCACTTTCGTATCCAAAAAGAACATTTTCATTACTTTTTTGGCGACGCTTTTGTTTTTTCTGGGTATTGATTCTTCCAGTAATACCGGTAATCAAAAACTTACTACTTGTAGTATTACCTGGGATTTAAAAATAATAACTTACCTGCACGGACAGAAAAAACATGTTTGGACATGGTTGCCGCATCCATTTAATGCTTATCTAGAGTATGTAATTGTCGCGAAAACCATGTATTTTGTCTTTGTAAAAATAACTTTTGAGCGGAGAAAAATATATGTGGGCAATAACCATTTAAATGGTTCTCAAATGTCGCAAACATGTTCTATTATTTAAATGGTAGAATTTGAGACCATTATTACATGGTCGGGAAAATCATGTACCTTACCATTCCATTTTTTTTACTTTTTTGCAGAGAAAAAAGTATTTTTATAGGTTACGTATAGACATGTCTACAACCATTACATGGTCATAAAGACCAAGTGACCATTGTCACAATCATATTCGAAGAGCAAAATAATATGATAGGAGCTATTTTTGCGGCGACCATGTAACATTATCACCTGCAACCATGCTGGCTCAGTGAACACGGTTCTAAGAAAAATAAAATTGTTCTCATCTAAAATGATATTATATTGATAAAAAGAATTTTGTTTGAATCACAATACAATGGCCACGATTTTCTTCCAGTTAAAAGAACATGGTCAAACCTAAAATGTTTTGATCTTTATGAAAAAACTCTTTTCGTCGTCGAAAAAAGGACGCCATTTGAGAAAAGAAAATACAAAATTAACTTTATTTATTTGCTTTTATTTATTTATAAACTCATTCATTGTTTATTTGTATTTATAATGTCGTGCAAGCAAACATCACATATTTTTACAAACTCTATTTTGGTTCAATTTCAACAATAAGTAATCATTCCATATTTACTTCGTGCCCATCAAATGTAACAACGCAGATTAAATTAAGAAATTATACCATTAATCAAAATGCAGAACAAAAAACAGGTACATTATTATACCCTCCACCATAGGATGGGGGGTATATTAACTTTGTCATTCCGTTTGTAACACATCGAAATATTGCTCTAAGACCCCATAAAGTATATATATATTCTGGGTCGTGGTGAAATTTTGAGTCGATCTGAGCATGTCCGTCTGTTGAAATCACGCTAACTTCCGAACGAAACAAGCCATCGACTTCGAACTTGGCACAAGTAGTTGTTATTGATGTAGCTAGAATGGTATTGCAAATGGGCCATATCGGTCCACTTTTACGTATAGCCCCCATATAAACGGACCCCCAAATTTGGCTTGCCCTCTAAGAAAGAGAAGCAAATTTCATCCGATCCGGCTGAAATTTGGTACCTAGTGTTAGTATATGGTCTCTAGCAACCATGCAAAAATTGGTCCACATCGGTCCATAATTATATAAAGCCCCCATATAAACCGATCCCCCGATTTGGCTTTCGGAGCCTCTAAGAGAAGCAAATTTCATCCGATCCGGCTGAAATTTGGTACATTGTGTTAGTATATGGCTTTTACCAACCATGCAAAAATTGGTCCACATCGGTCCATAATTATATATAGCCCCCATATAAACCGATCCCCAGATTTGGCTTGCGGAGCCTCTAAGAGAAGAAAATTTCATCCGATCCGGCTGAAATTTGGTGCATGGTGTTAGTATATGGGCTCTAACAACTATGCAAAAATTGGTCTACATCGGTCAATAATTATATATAGACCCCATATAAACCGATCCCCCGATTTGGCTTGCGGAGCCTCTAAGAGAAGCAAATTTCATCCGATACGGCTGAAATTTGGTACATAGTGTTAGTATATGGTCTCTAGCAACCATGCAAAAATTAGTCCACATTGGTCCATAATTATATATAGCCCCCATATAAACCGATCCCCCGATTTGGCTTTCGGAGCCTCTAAGAGAAGCAAATTTCATCCGATCCGGCTGAAATTTGGTACATTGTGTTAGTATATGGTCTTTAATGACCATGCAAAAATTTGTCCTCATCGGTCCATAATTATATATAGCCCCCATATAAACCGATCACCAGATTTGACCACCGGAGCCCTTTGGAAGACCAAAATTCATCTGATTCAATTGAAATTTGGTACGTAGTGTTAATATATGGCCTCAAATACCCATGCAAAAATTGGTCGAAACCGGTCAATAATTATATATAGGCCCCATATAAACCGATCCCCAGATTTGACCTCCGGAGCCCCGTGGAAGAGCAAAATTCATCCGATTCGGTTGAAATTTATGTACATGATGTTAGTATATGGTATCCACCAACCATGCAGGAATTGGTTCACATCAGTCCATACTTATATATAGCCCCCATATAAACCGATCCCCAAGATTTGACCTCCGGTGTCTTTTGGAGAAGCAAAATTCATCCGATCCGCTTGAAATTTGGTATGTGGTGTTAGTATACGGTCTGTAACAACCATGCAAAAATTGGTCCATATCGGTCTATAATTATATATAGCCGGAACCGGAGGTCAAATCTGCATTTGTTCTGCATTTTGCTTATGGTATAATTTATTTTTATTTGCAGTTACATGATGCCTGCATTTTTAAATTTGATGGGCACGAAGTAAATATGGAATGATTACTTATTGTTGAAATTGAACCAAAATAGAGTGTGTAAAAATATATGATGTTTGCTTGAACGGCATTATAAATACAAATAAACAATTAATTAGTGTATAAATAAACAAAAACAAACAAATAAAGTTAATTTTGTGTTTTCTTTTCTCAAGTGGCGTCCTTTTTTCGACGATGAAAACAGTTTTTTCATAAAGATCAAAACATTTTAGCTTGTGACCATGTTCTTTTAACTAGGAGAAACACATTTTTAATGAATACCATAACATTTTAAATCGTGACCATTGTCTTTTCATTCAAACAAAATTCATTTTATCAATATAATAACATTTTAGATGAGGACAATTACATTTTTCTTAAAGTCATGTTCACTGAGCCAACATGGTTGCAGTTTAAAATGTTACATGGTCGCCGCAAAAATAGCTCCTATCATATTATTTTGCTCTTCGAATATGATTGTGACAATCATGTTTCTTCTCTGCGTGTACGCAATCCATGTAGAAGGGTACATTAGATTCGGCCTGGCCGAACTTACGGCCGTATATATTTTTTCCAATTAAAATTCTTATTATTATTTTTTTTTTTAATTGAAAATTCAATTGGTTCACCAAATTTTTAATTGTCTTTGGTGATTGATACAATAATTTGTGTGATTCAATTCTACGTCCAGGCAAAAGGTAGAATTTTCAAAATGTTTAAAATCAAATAATTTCTTTTACATTGTTTGTATTACAAAAAAATTGGATAAGAACTAAATAAATCTTGTGAAAGTGAAAAAGACGCGAGGAAAGATGCAATTTGCCAGTTTGTTTTGAAATTGTTTGTACAACCGGTAAATGAAGCAACGTCCATCACAAAAAAGTTTATACTTTTCTTCCAAATAAACTTCGTTACAGCGATGCTATTTGTTTGTCTACAATTTCGTTTGGGAGCAAAAAATTATTATTTTGCGTGTACATCTTAATGGGGAATATATTGATAAGCAATAAACAGACTTTCAACGATTACTATTTGCGTTTGTTCTTTCAAACCCGAAATATTAAATGCAAAAGTGTCTTTGGCTATTTTATTTAACCCTGCTATTATGGTGGGGTCATTTGATGACCCAAATCGAATTTATAAAGGGTGATTCTTTTGAGGTTAGGATTTTCATGCATTAGTATTTGACAGATCACGTGGGATTTCAGACATGGTGTCAAAGAGAAAGATGCTCAGTATGCTTTGACATTTCATCATGAATAGACTTACTAACGAGCAACGCTTGCAAATCATTGAATTTTATTACCAAAATCAGTGTTCGGTTCGAAATGTGTTTATCGACAAATTTTGTTCAGCGATGAGGCTCATTTCTGGTTGAATGGCTACGTAAATAAGCAAAATTGCCGCATTTGGAGTGAAGAGCAACCAGAAGCCGTTCAAGAACTGCCCATGCATCCCGAAAAATGCACTGTTTGGTGTGGTTTGTACGCTGGTGGAATCATTGGACCGTATTTTTTCAAAGATGCTGTTGGACGCAACGTTACGGTGAATGGCGATCGCTATCGTTCGATGCTAACAAACTTTTTGTTGCCAAAAATGGAAGAACTGAACTTGGTTGACATGTGGTTTCAACAAGATGGCGCTACATGCCACACAGCTCGCGATTCTATGGCCATTTTGAGGGAAAACTTCGGAGAACAATTCATCTCAAGAAATGGACCGGTAAGTTGGCCACCAAGATCATGCGATTTGACGCCTTTATACTATTTTTTGTGGGGCTACGTCAAGTCTAAAGTCTACAGAAATAAGCCAGCAACTATTCCAGCTTTGGAAGACAACATTTCCGAAGAAATTCGGGCTATTCCGGCCGAAATGCTCGAAAAAGTTGCCCAAAATTGGACTTTCCGAATGGACCACCTAAGACGCAGCCGCGGTCAACATTTAAATGAAATTATCTTCAAAAAGTAAATGTCATGGACCAATCTAACGTTTCAAATAAAGAACCGATGAGATTTTGCAAATTTTATGCGTTTTTTTTTTTTAAAAAGTTATCAAGCTCTTAACAAATCACCCTTTATTACCGCATTTCTTTGTGATGGAATATAATTAAAAGATCTTACTACTCAGTGCATGAATTGTTGAAATGTTCTCAATTCAATAGGGTTTGTTAAAATTTTATGTTTGTAGGGCTTTTTATTCTTGGTGTATACACATAAAAGGTTGGGGTCATTTTATGACCCCATATATTACACAGGGGAACAAACTTAAACTTTTTTGTGTTGATTTGAAATTTATAGCAAATTTTAGTAATTTGAGGTCGCTGAATCAAAATCTACACTTGGTTTTTTTCTACGGTTCACTATATTAAATAAAAACAAACCGAAAATCCCAAAGAATATTATCTTTAAGCCGTCTTTACATTGTTTTTCAATTTTCTAAGTAGTTTTAGAGATATCGTTCAAGTTTGAAAAATTGAAATTTTTAACAAAAAAAAAATTTTTGTTCTTTAAAAATTCCTACAAAATAAAAATGGGGCGAAAATCACAGTTTTGTTTCAGAAACAGTTAGTTTAATATATTTCGAATAAAACGAGCTTTATTTCATTACAATCGGCGTACGACTTTTAATATTGTTCACGATTTACTGAATTGATATAAATCGCGATTTCCATACAAAAATGACATTTTCTAATGGGTGAATGTTTGTATGTAATAAGTTAGTTTTTTTTTATGGTTCTGTTGATGAAGAACTGAATATTGTTTTTATAGTTATTTGGGACGCTGAATCCAAATCTGCACGTGGTTCCACATTTCGGTGAAACCACATAGAGAACCTTTGAAACTCAAAAATGTCACCAGCATTACTGAGAAGAGATATTATTCCACCCGCTGAAAAAATACTTTGGTGTTTGTTCGAAACTGGGGTTGAACCCATGACCCTTTGTAAAACGGGCATGCTCACCATTGCGCCACGGTAGCTCCCATTACCACCTTCATACAACTTTTTTACAACCAAAAGGCGCGAGTAAATAAAAAAGTGTACATTTTTTCATTAAAGAAAAACTTTCAATAAAAGCATAACTGGCAAAATAAACGGTATGTTCGTCTCACCGACAGAAAATTCCAGTAACAACAACCTATTCCGATTATCACAAACTATAAAAAAAAAACCTTTTAATTAGATGCACATTTCATTTTTTTTTTACAAAAAAATCTGTTTTTTCTAACATAGTAGCAGGGTTAATTACATTTTATAATAAATTTATTTATTATTATTTCGATATAATAAACGTTCATTCTATATTACTCCGGTAGAAGCCAATAGTCCATTGGACTGTTTAAATCTTCAATTATGGTAGTGATATCGGTAACTTCAGTAACCTCCGGAGGATCGGTAGTATCCTCTGGAAAGCCTTTTAAATAGTTTGATTCTCTAACCTCATCAGGGCTACAACAGAATATAGTGCCCAAAGTTTTGTAGCGAAATGTATTTAATAAGTGTTGCAACCAATCTACCTTAGAGCATATATCTTCGCAAAAAATTAGTTCGTTTTCGGCATAAAACTAAAATATAAAAAGTACAAAATATTTGTAATTGTTGTTTTTCTTCGACAGAGTTGTTCATTTGTACTTACCTCTTGAAATGGTGAGTTTATACCAATAACTACCACATCCAATAACGTATCGTTACTTTTAGACAAATTTTTCACATATTGCCAAATATACAAAGGAATTTTGTGACCGACGTCGTCGATAACTTGCTCCATATAAATTGTCTCATTGCAACTAAGTTTCTTATTAGGATAGGATACATTGCCCGAAATACCAGAGAAGACATCATATCTATTGCCTTCAGATATAACATAATTTTCAAATGCTTCTTCGTATCGACGCCAATTGTTCAAACGTAAATTTGCCCACCAGGGTATGCTAAGTAACTCATCTAATTTATCATAGGTAGCTTTCCGATGAATTTGATCTTGAATTAACGAATGATGTTGATAATTGCTTAACTGCATCCATAAGTTAGTTTGCGAATTGGAGAAAATTGAACTTGTAATGCTAAAATATTAAAAATATTTCATAACACAATTGTTGTTTGCATAAGGGTCAGGTAAACTTACTTCCAATATGGTAGATCTGAGAGTGAATTCGTAATTTCCAAGGACACCTCATAGCCATTTGAATACACCTATCAAATAAACGAGAAATATAACAATTAAATGAAATGCAAAATGTATGGTATATATTTTGGACATTTGAACAAATTAGAAATAATCCACAGGCAAGGTTTCTACACAGAAAAAAATAATTATGTCCTCCCAAATGAAACTTTAGACAAATAAATATCGTTTACCATTTCCTTTTCGCTGTAAGGAAGTTTGTTTGGAAGAAATTTATATAGTTTTTGTGATAAAATTTGATTTGTTTACAGGATGTAAAAACAATTTCATAGAGACGAACTGAAAAAAAAATATTTTTTCTGACTAATTGCATCTACATCTTTCTCACCTCCACGAGGTTTATTTAGTTCTTAGAAACTTGTTCTGTAATACAAATATTCTACATTAGAAGAAATTATTTGATTTTATATATACTTTTTTTTAAATTATACCCCAGCAAGAAAAAGATCCCAAAAATTTAGTTTGGATCCCCAATTTGTGATACGGAAGTAGTGCAAACTTGGATCATCTCCAATGAATTTTACATGGTCTTGTCAGAAGACGGAAGTACTCCATTTTTGGATCCTTTGGATTGCTTTAGAAGTTCATTTGGAAGAAGAAATTTAAAAATCGAAAAAAAAACAAAATTTTTTTTCCGATTTCACTTTTTAATTTTTTCTGTATTTTTTGTTACATTTTTATATTCTTATTATCTAATTTTTACAAAATAAAAAACTTCTTCGCTTTCTCCGGGGGTTGAACCTGGGTCTGTTGGCACCATAACAGAACGCCTTAGCACACTCAGCCACAAACCCAATTGAACACGATGCTTCAAAATTCAAATGTTTTTGACATGACACCACGGCATGACATTCTAACTACTTCCTGAGACGTTTTTTACTATAAACAAAGAACGCTGGTTCAAATCTCACCAGCGGCAATTTTTTTATAAAATATTTTCTAAAAAATTATTTTTTCATGTTATACTTCGTTTTTATTTTTTTTTTTCAGCATATATTTTTGTATAAATATATTTATACCCTAAAGCACATAGTGGTCAGGGTATAATAAGTTTGATCGGCCAAAAAATGTGCCTACCAGAAATATTGATTTTAGACCCCATAAAATATATACCGATCGACTCAGAATCACCTCCTGAGTCGATCTAGCACTTGGTGTCCGTCCGTCCGTCTATCCATGTATTTGTTGTTCACAGGATTCCGGTCGCAATTATTAACCGATTTTGATGAAATTTGGTACAGGGAGTTTTTTGGGCACAAGGACGAACGCTATTGAATTTGGAAGAAATCTGATCAAATTTAGATATAGCTCCCATATATATGTATCGCCCGACTTCGACAAATGGGGTCACGTTGCGCGTTTTTTCAAACGGATCGTCACCAAATTTGGCAAAAGGTAATCTTTTCTATCGCCCTTCAATTCTGCAAAATCGGTTCAGATTTAGATATAGCTCTCATATATAGGTATCGCCCGATTTTCCCAAATTTGGCCACAAAACCTTTATTTATCAACCGATCTTACTCAAAGTTCGCTAAATATAATCTTCTATAGCACTAACTATATGTGCAAAAAATCATCCAAATCGGTTCAGATTTAGATATAGCTCCCATATATATGTACCGCCCGATTTTTCTAAATTTGGCCATAAAACCCTTATTTATCCACCGATAGTACTCAAAGTTGGCCAAATGTAATCTTCTATAGCACTAACTGTATGTGCGAAAAAATCAAGGAAATCGGTTCAGATTTAGCTTTAGCTCCCATATATATGTATAGCCCGATTTTCACAAATTTGACCATAGAACCCTTATTTATTAACCGATCTTACTCAAAGTTGGCTAGATCCAGTCCTTTATAGTACTAACGGTATGTGCAAAATTTCATCGAAATCGGTTCAGATGTAGATATAGCTCCCATATATGTATTGCCCGATTTTGAAAAAATTGCCCCTAATAACTTTATGTTTAACCATAGAGGCCTCATATCTTAACTGATCTTACTCAAATCTTGCACAAGGTAACCTTTCCAATTTGCAAAATATTATGCAAATTGGTTCAGATTTAGATATAGCTTCCATATATATCCATCGCTCGATTTTCCCAAACTTGGCCATAGTACTCTTATTTATTAACCAATGTTAATCAAATTTCAAATTTTGATGTACTAGCCGATCGTACTTATACGTACTTGTGGCTCTTACATAAGAATATTGCTCGATTTTTACAAATTTGGATTTATTACCCACACTAATTGAGCGATTTTCTCTTTTTTAATAATGGACTCAATTCCCTATATGTAGGGTTTTTTCTAATATTTAGCGTCTTGTAGGACGTAGGGCCACAATGTAGCGATATTTTCACTCAACACAATATGTAATAATTTTTATATTTTGGTGGCTCTAGAGGAGGAAATTAGAAGCCGGCAAGGCTTGATCTTTAACAATGTGTGGTAACAACAGTTACCTCTGGTGCCAAAAAAATCTAACAAAATTTGAAGATTACCACAAATTATCACAAATCTACCACACAAAGATTTCTGTAGAAAATTTTGTCAAAACTTTATTCCTGTAGAAAATTTTGTCAAAATTTTTTTCTATAGAAAATTTTGTCAAAATTGTATTTCTATAGAAATTTTTTTCAAAATATTATTTCAATAAAAATTTTCTCAAAATTTTATTTCTATGGAACTTTGTCTCAAAATTGTATTTCTATAGAATTTATTATCAAAATTTTATTTTTATAGACAAAATTTCGCAAAAAAAGTTGTTTATAGAAACTTTTTCCAAAATTATATTTCTATAGAGAATGTGTGGTAACAACAGTTACCTCTGGTGCCAAAAAAATCTAACAAAATTTGAAGATTACCACAAATTATCACAAATCTACCACACAAAGATTTCTGTAGAAAATTTTGTCAAAACTTTATTCCTGTAGAAAATTTTGTCAAAATTTTTTTCTATAGAAAATTTTGTCAAAATTGTATTTCTATAGAAATTTTTTTCAAAATATTATTTCAATAAAAATTTTCTCAAAATTTTATTTCTATGGAATTTTGTCTCAAAATTGTATTTCTATAGAATTTATTATCAAAATTTTATTTTTATAGACAAAATTTCGCAAAAAAAGTTGTTTATAGAAACTTTTTCCAAAATTATATTTCTATAGAGATTTAACAAAAAAAAAAATTGCTAAAAATTGGCAACCGTAGTGGTAATACAAATTTTATTTCATTTCATACATTGCATTTTCATGTTTTAAGATAATAAAGTACTTAGAACCATTTTTGTTTTGTAAAATTTGTTTAAATTTAACGAAAAATATTGTAGGGAAAATTGTTTGGGAATGTATGAGAAAGGAGGGAACTTGTTTTGTCTTTGTATGGTAAACCGAATATTTTCCCTGGCAACATTGACTATGAGCTATAGTCAGATTGGGACAAAGCACCCATAAACATGTACCCCTTCATTTTCTTAAATATGCAACTGCGGTTTATCTCCCAGACCTTTACCAATGTTACCCCACAAATGCTTATGATTACAATTCAGAAAGGGTGGTTTAGGATATGATATAGTCGGCCCCGCCCGACTTTCTACTTTACTTACTTGTTTATTATTATTTTTTTACTTTTTTATTGATATTCGATTTTTTTCGAAATTTAAGTGTCCAAAACTTATATTTTCACTTACAACGGCCTATTTCCGTACTTTCTAGGACTTGTCCAAAAGGACTGCATTGGAAGTGGAAAAAATCCCGGGATGCGCTTTAAAGGAAATGTTTCCAATTTTTTTGTTGTTTAGTTTGTAATCTAACACTCTATCCACTGGGCTACACCAATAGAAAAAAGTACGTTCCAAAATCGTGAACGGACGGTATAAAAAGGAAACAAGTACGTTCACGTAAAATTAAAACGGAAAAATTGGTCCATATCGGCACCGGAGGTCAAATCTGGGGATCGTTTTATATGGGGGTTATATATAATTATGGACTGATATGAACCAATTCCTGTATGGTTGTGGGTACCATATACTAACATCACGTACCAAATTTCAACTGAATCGGACGAATTTTGCTCTTCCAAGGGGCTCCGGAGGTCAAATCTGGGGATCGGTTTATATGGGGGCTATATATAATTATGCACCGATGTGGACCAATTTTTGCATGGTCATTAGAGACCATATACTAACACCATGTACCAAATTTCAGACGGATCGGATGAAATTTGCTTCTCTTAGAGGGTCAGCAAGCCAAATTTGGGGGTCCGTTTATATGGGGGCTATACGTAAAAGTGGACCGATATGGCCCATTTGCAATACCATCCGACCTACATCAATAAAAACTACTTGTGCCAAGTTTCAAGTCGATAGCTTGTTTCGTTCGGAAGTTAGCGTGATTTCAACAGACGGACGGACGGACATACTCAGATCGACTCAGAATTTCACTACGACCCAGAATATATATACTTTATGGGGTCTTAGATCAATATTTCGATGTGTTACAAACGGAATGACAAAATTTTCTATAGAAACAAAATGTTGACATAATTTTCTATAGAAATAAAATGTTGACTAAATTTTTTATAGAAATTAAATTTTGACAAAATTTTCTATAGAAATAAAATTTTGACAAAATTTTCTATAGAAATAAAATTTAGACAACATTTGCTATAGAAATAAAATTTTGACAAAATTATCTATAGAAATAAAATTTTGATAAAATTTTCTATAGAAATAAAATTTTGACAAAATTTTCTATAGAAATAAAATTTTGACAAAATTTTCTATAGAAATAAAATTTTAAGAAAATTTTCTACTGAAATAAAATTTTGACAAAACTTTCTATAGTAATAAAATTTTGACAAAATTTTCTATAGAAATAAAATTTTGGTAGATTAGTTTTGGCGATATGGACCAATTATTGTGTGATTGGCCATTGGCTATATATAACTATAGACCGATATGGACCAATTTTTGCATGGCTGTTAGCGGCCATATACTAGCGCAATGTACCAAATTTCAACCTAATCCGATAAATTTTGCTCCTCCAAGAGGTTCCGGATGTCAAATCTGGGGATCAATTTATATGGGGGCTATATATAATTATGGACCGATATGAACCAATTTTTGCATGGTTGTTAGAGATCATATACTAACACCACGTACCAAATTTCAACCGCATCGGATGAATTTGCTCCTCTAAGAGGCTCCGAATTCAAATCTGGGGATCGGTTTTTATGGGGGTTATTTATAATTATGGACCTATATAGACCAATTTTTGCTTGGTTGTTAGATACCATATACTGATACCACGTACCAAATTTCATCTGGATCGGATGAATTTTGATCCCCTAAGAGGCACCGGAGGTCAAATTTGGGAATCGGTTTATATGGGGCCTATATATAATTATGGACCGATATGGAGCAATTTTTGCATGGTTGTTATACAAAATTTCAACCGGATCGGATGAATTTTGCTCCTCCAAGAGGCTCCAGAGGTCAACTCTGGGGATCGGTTTATATGGGGGCTATATATAATTATAGACCTATATGGACCAATTTCTGCATGGTTATTACAGACCGTATACTAACATCACATACCAAATTTTCAACCGGATCGGATGAATTTTTCTCCTCCAAGAGGCTCTGCAAGCCAAATCTGGGTATCGGTTTATATGGGGGCTATACGTAAAAGTGGTCCGATATGGCCCGTTTGCAATATCATCCGACCTACATCAATAACAACTACTTATGCCAAGTTTCAAGTCGATAGCGTGTTTCGTTCGGAAGTTGAAGCGTGATTTCAACAGGCGGACGGACGGACATGCTCAAATCGAATTTCACCACGACCCAGAATATATATACTTTATTGGGTCTTAGAGCAATATTTCGATGTGTTACAAACGGAATGACAAAGTTAATATACTCCCAATCCTATGGTGGAGGGTACACAAAATATTAAGAAAGTTTATATTTTTTTCCATATAACGTAAATAAAATGGTAAACATATGCATGAAGATAAATTGTAAATATAACTAGCCGAGACACAAACCAGGTAGTTTTTGCCCGCCCACATAATAGGTTAATTACAATTTGGGGAGATCAAATATTTAATAAAAATCAGCACTATATTGGAATTTTTACAAAACCCGACAATCGGCCAATCAAATATTTTTTACCATTTAATATTTTAATTGTCAGAATGAGTTTGACTTTTCAAAATCCAAAACTTCGACTGAATCCTACAAAAATTCGACTGAATCCTACAGTTATTTAGTTGCGTTAAGATAAACTGTAAATATAACTAGCCGAGACACAAACCAGGTAGTTTTTGCCCGCCCACATAATGGGTTAATTACAATTTGGGGAGATCAAATATTTAATAAAAATCAGCATTATATTGGAATTTTTACAAAACCCGACAATCGGCCAATCATATATTTTTTTACCATTTAATATTTTAATTGTCAGAATGAGTTTGACATTTCGAAACCCAAAACTTCGACTGAATCCTATAAAAATTCGACTGAATCCTACAGTTATTTAGTTGCCAACCCCATTAATTTCATTTATTTCAATTTATTTTGGATCTATATATTTTAGAATGCATTTTTTTTTTTAGTTTAATAAACTATAAGTTTTAACAAGTCTAGACTTTTTCTATAATCACATATCATAATATTAATGGCATATTATGGTTAATACATTCATTAACATTTTGTTTATTAAGGCCGGTACTATATTACTTTTTTCAAATAGTTCGATTCAAAGCAAATAATTTAACTCAATCTTTTTCACCAAAATTTTGTCGAGATTGAATAGAAATATGTTGATTTTTACTGATATAATTATTTTGAAAAAGTAATCGCGAAAATAATGTGATTTTCAACCCGGCCTTTATATAGTTGAAGCTATCATGTAAGAAATTAAAATCATCTTACCATTTCGTCTGTGAAATTCGGTGCTATAGTTCTTCGTAATGAAGTTATTGTCATTGCATCAATGTCATAACAAATATGAATTAAATGTTTATGTCCCAATCTTGCTATGTAAGATGCCAGTGGTCGAGGACACCAAGTAAATGAAGGCGACGATTCAAAAACTCCCCATTTTGAAGATTTGCATTGGATTTCGATGTAGGTATCGCGATTATCATCCATCCTGTATCGACCACGATAATTATCACAATCAAATTCTTTTTGAAACGTATCAGCGTAAGGCCTTAAAAAACACCAAATACACCAATAAATATAAGAAAATAGGTCAAGTATAATAAAAACGATAACACACAGAAAAACAAAATAACACTAAAATATCTCCAATTAAAAACTTAATTGAAGTTGAAGACTTTTTGAATTAAAAAATTAATTGATACAATTAACTTTTTGATCAAACTCGGCAGACTAAGACAGTTAACAAAATGATTGAATTTTATTAAATGTTAATAAAAAATGTATTTTCTATTTCCTTTTAGATCTAACAAACCCAAATATGTGTTGAATCGCATCAACGCTTGTCTCTTCTTCTCTTTATTTGCCTTTAAAGAAAATTCTTTAGCGTCACAAGACAACTTTGGTTGTCTAAAACTTCATTCCTCAGAAAAAAAATCTTCTTCCAGTGTATGTATTCGGTTTAAATCAATTCTTAGAATAAATGATATCGTTAACACAACGTTGGATGTTCGACAATTTTCTTTGAAATTATATTTTGGCTACCATCATAAATATATTAATCGAGTTTTGGATCGATTTCCAAATTATCAAAAGTCAATTAGAAAAATTTGTATATTATATAAAGTCATTTCATTTCTTCTATCACGAGTCGATTTGAACTAAAAGCTAAAAACGTTTACTTTGTAGAACATTTCTCTTTACGAAAGAAGGGAAGAAATTCGTAGAGATGTGATTAAGTGAAAGAAAACAAGAATATACGGCCGTAAGTTCGGCCAGGCCGAAGCTTATGTACCCTCCATCATGGATTGCGTAGAAACTTCATCTAAACACTGCCATCCACAATCGAATTACTTAAGTTGCGGTAACGCTTGTCGATGGCAAGGTATCTTAAAACCTCCAAACACCATCTTCTAAATTGTATGTAAGTCCATACGTGGTATATATTAAATAAAAAAAAAATCGATCCAATACGTATATAATTCAGTTTGACAAAGTAGACATAAAATTTTGACAAAATTTTCTACAGAAATAAAATTTTAAAAAAATTTTCTATAGAAATAAAATTTTCACAAAATTTCCTATAGAAATAAAAATTTTGACAAAATTTTCTATAGAAAGAAAATTTTGACAAAAATTTCTACAGAAATAAACTTTTGACAAAATTTTCTATAGAAATGTAATCTTGGTAGATTATTTTTGGCTCGAGTGGCAACCATGATTATGCACGGAATAAAATTTGAACAAAATTTTCTATAGAAATAAAATTTTGACAAAATTTTCTATAGAAATAAAATTTTGGTAGATTATTTTTGGCTCTAGTGGCAACCCTGATTATGAACCGATATGGACCAATTTTGGTATGGTTGTTAGCGACCATATACTAACACCACGTGCCTAATTTGAACCGGATCGGATGAATTTTGCTCCTCCAACAGGCTCCGGAGGTCAAATCTGGAGAATGTTTTATATGGGGGCTATATATAATTATGGACCGATATGGACCAATTCTGGCACGGTTGTTAAAGATCATATACTAACACCATGTTCCAAATTACAACCGGATCGGATGAAATTTGCTTCTCTTTGAGGCTCCGCAAGCCAAATCTGGGGATCGGTTTATATGGGGCTATATATAATTATGGACCGATGTGGACCAATTTTTGCACGGTTGTTAGAGACCATATACCAATACCATGTACCAAATTTCAGCCGGATCGGATGCAATTTGCTCCTCTTGGAGGCTTCGCAAACCAAATCTGGAGATGGGTTTATATGGGGTCTATATATAATTATGGACCGATGTGGACCAATTTTTGAACGATTGTTAGATACCATATACCAACATTATGTACCAAATTTCAGCCGGATCGGATGAAATTTGCTTCTCTTTGAGGCTCCGCAAGCCAAATCTGGGGATCGGTTTATATGGGGGCTATATATAATAATGGACCGATGTGGACCAATTTTTGCATGGTTGTTAGAGACCATATACCAACACTATTTACCAAATTTCAGCCGGATAGGATGAAATATGCTTCTCTTACAGGCTCCACAAGCCAAATCTGGGGATCGGTTTATATGGGGGCTATATATAATTAAGGACCGATATGGACCAATTTTTGCATGGTTGTTAGAGACCATATACCAACACCATGTACCAAATTTCAGCCGGATCGGATGAAATATGCTTCTCTTAGAGGCTCCACAAGCCAAATCTGGGGATCGGTTTATATGGGGGCTATATATAATTAAGGACCGATATGGATCAATTTTTGCATGGTTGTTAGAGACCATATACCAACATCATGTACCAAATTTCAGCCGGATCGGATGAAATTTTCTTCTCTTTGAGGCTCCGCAAGCCAAATCTCGGGATGGGTTTATATGGGGGCTATATATAATTATTGACCGATGTGAACCAATTTTTGCATGGTTGTTAGAGACCATATACCAACACTATTTACCAAATTTCAGCGGGATCGGATGAAATTTGCTTCTCTTTTAGGCTCCGCAAGCCAAATCTGGAGGTCGGTTTATATGGGGGCTATATATAATTATGGACCGATGTGGACCAATTTTTGCATGGTTATTAGAGACTATATACCAACACCATATACCAAATTTCAGGCGGATCGGATGAAATATGCTTCTGTTAGAGGCTCCAAAAGCCAAATCTGAGGGTCCCTTTATATGGGGGCTATACGTAAAAGTGGACCGATATAGCCCATTTTCAATACCATCCGACCTGCATCAATAGCAAGTACTTGTGGCAAGTTTCAAGTCGATGGCTTGTTTCGTTCGGAAGTTACCGTGATTTCAACAGACGGGCGGACGGACGGACATGCTTAGATCGACTCAGAATTTCACCACGACCCAGAATATATATTCTTTATGGGGTCTTAGAGCAATATTTCGATGTTTTACAAACGGAATTACAAAGTTAATATACCACCCATCCCATGGTGGAGGGTATAAAAACACAAGTTGGTTTTAGTGGATTGTAAAATAATGAGGTTGTCGTATTGGTCGAACACGCGGGTAGTTTCATACGATTTCGAAACCACTCGGTAATAAACGATGATTTCGAGACCGGATCAATCAATGCTCGCGGAGGATACGAAACACCGCTGTGAACAACATTAACCATCGCGGACTTCAAGAACACGGGTCTATTTTGCGACACATAAAAAGCCTGCCGGGATACACTCGCAGCCGAAGTGGAGGGTTGAGGTTGGTCGATAGAAGCGTTAGTCACAGGTTGGAATTCTGGAGCAGAAGTCGAGAGTGCCACAGCTGGAACCGAAGTTGTATTAGTGCGCGATGAGTCCTCCCGATGCAAAAAGGTATGATGCCCTTGATTGCATTTCAAACAACAATGCCTACTTGAACAATTTCTATCCTCATGTCCTTTCTTCAAACAATTTAAACATAAACGATTACGTTTTACTGCTGTGAAACGATCCAATGGTGAGAGACTACTAAACTTAGGACATGCCGTGATCGTATGACTCTGTTTAGGACACAAAACACATCTAGCATTAGACGTAGATTGTGATGCTTTAGGGGAAGACGCATTCGTAAAATGTGTCTTTATCTTTTTCCTTAAGGCTGCTGCGTAAAAGCATTATTCCGTAAATCATGAAGACATAGTAACGTCCGAATCCGACAAGAACATATCTAACTCGTTCCACGACGAGGGGGCCTATTTATATTTTATCATTTGTTCCCATAATGTCTGAGTAATCTCCGGTAAACGCTGCAGACAAATGAACACAAAAATCTGATCCCAATACTCGGTCGAAACGTCATACGTAGCTAACTCGTAGTCCCAATCATTTATGCCTTTTTGAATGGATTTCAAACCCGGCGAAGTCTCTGTCGACACAACAGGAATCGCGTACTTTTTTTCGTGCTTGAAAATATCTTCTTTGGTCATAAGGCTTATTATTTTCAACAAATCACTTGACGCATGCAGACAATTGTCACAATTGTATACTATATTTTCGAATTCTGCAAGAGCAGAAATAACTTTATCATTATCAACATTCGCACAGAGTTTATGGAATTTTCTTTTACAAACAAGACAAACTATTTCACAGTCCATTTGAATAGTTTTATAGCATTGAGAACACATGTGGCTGCACTATGCGGCTGCATTTTTAAACAACTGATCAGAACGAGTGACACTAGCTGATTGAAACCGAATTTAAAACAAGTATATACGGCCGTAAGTTCGGCCAGGCCGAATCTTATGTACCATGGATTGCGTAGAAACTTCTGCGAAAGACTGTCATCCCCAATCGAATTACTTGCGTTGTGGTAATACTAATTTTTGTGTGATTGGGGATCGATTTATCTGAGGGCTATATATAACTATAGACCGATATGGACCTAGTTAGGCATATTTGTTAACGGCCATAAATTAGCACAATGTACCAAATTTCAATTGACTCGTATGAAATTTGCACCTCTAAGAGGCTCCAAAACCAAATCTCGCAATCGGTTTATATGGGGGTTACATATGATTATGGACTGATATGGACCACTATTGGCATGGTTGTTAAATAGCATATACTAACACCACGTACCAAATTTCAACCAGATCTGATGAATTTTGCTTCTCCAAGAGGCTCCAAAACCAAAACTCGGGATGGGTTTATATGGGGCTATCTATAATTATGGACTGATATGAACTAATTCCTGCATGGTTTTTGGATAACATATACTAACATCACGTACCAAATTTCAACCACATCGGATAAATTTTGCTGTTCCAAGGGGCTCTGGGGATCGGTTTAAATTTCAGCCTGATCGGATGACATTTGCTTCTCTTAGAGGCTCCGCAAGTGAAATCGGGGGATCGGTTTATATGACAGCTATATATAATTATGGACCGATGTGGGCCAATTTTTGCATAATTATTAGAGACCATATACCTACACCATGCCAAATTGGGGGATCGGTTTCTATGGGGGCTATATATAATTATGGATCGATCATATACATACACCATGTACCAAATTTCAGCCGGATCGGATGAAATTGGCTTCTCTTAGAGGATTCGCAAGCCAAATCTGGGGGTCCGTTTATATGGGGGTATACGTAAAAGTGGACCGATATGGCCCATTTGCAATATCATCCGACCTACATCAATAACAACTACTTGTGCCAAGTTTCAAGTTGATAGATTGTTTCGTTCGGTAGTTAGCGTAATTTCAACAGACGGATGGACGGACATGCTTAGATCGACTCAGAATTTCACCACGACCCAGAATATATATACTTTATGGGGTCTTAGAGCAATATGTCGATGTGTTATAAACGGAATGACAAAGTTAATATACCACCATCTTATGGTGGAGGGTATAAAAATATATAAACTAATTTTCGCACGATAATTAGGGAGCCAAATTTAAAACGTATCAGATGATGCCTCCAGGATGCTCTGAAAATCAAATCTGGCGATCGGTTTATATGGAGGCTATATAATTATGGACCAATTTTGGCACAGTGCTTGGAGGGGCGCTTCGCAAAAGGAGAGTCTTGCCTTCTTGATGAAACTGATTCCAGATGTAGTTTATCAGTAATGATAGCAAAGCGAAGCATTTTGGATCGGATGATATTTGAACCTCCAGCAAGCTCCGGAAATCACGTCTGGGTATCGGTTTATATGTATAGGTATTATAGATGTGCACGTGAGTAATATTTTACCCACGCACAGTCACGACGGAAAAATCTTAGTCACGCACACTCACGCACGATATTGTTTGGTAGGACTCACACTCACGAAACGAAAATTTGTACTCGCGCACAATCACGCACGAAAATGTCATGACTCACGAAAATACCGTGACTCACGAAAAATGTCGTGACTCACGAACAATTTTTTGAGTAATTTGCCTTAGCGACGTGTCTGAAAACATGAGCATTATTAAAATCGAGAGCGTTATTACACTCTTCACATTCAAGGTGTCACTAAAAGTGTAAATGAATTTAACTCTTAACTCTTAAGAATTTAACTCTTATGTTGGCGAGCGGGATTTTTTTCGTGAGCGTGAATCTTTACTCACGCGTGACTCACGTGTGTGAAAATGCTTGATATTAAAATCTTAATGGATCTAAAATTTTAATATCAAGCGAGTACGGAAATAAATAAATTACCACTATTTAAAAATTGCAACAAATTGGAGCAAATGTACCAGTTCTGTCATAGGTCCGTCAGTGGCAATTTGCACCAATTTCCTGTAGGGTATAGACAGAAATGTGCCTATTTTAACGTGACTATTAGATGCCATAGGTTAGCACCGCGTACCAAATTTCGAGTTTATTTTGTTCAGAAATTACAAAGTAGAGAAGTTAAAAAAAATCGATTTTTCCAAAATTATGAAAACTTGGCTTTTTTAAAATATGCATTAAATAGAGAAAACCATATTTTCAGATTCTGGTTAAAATACCACATTCCTGCACTGAATACCATATTGCAGGCTCTGACTTTTGCGCTTTATTTCTTGTTTCCAATATATTTTGAACTCACTTTTCAAATCCGTTTGCACAAAAAGCTTTTATTGTATCCCTGGCTTCTAAAGAAAATGATGATGGTGGGTTTTTCATTGCAAAATAATTATTTCCAATGCCCTTCCATAAAATAGGCCTTATTTGGGGATCACTTGGCAAATTCACAATGCAAGAGGGCGATATTGAAGAAATGCCGATTAAAAAAATCACGTATTTAAAAAACTTAATTTTGTAATCCATTTTATATGGGTATCAGTATGGATATGAACGATTTAGTTTTTAACGACTCTTTTATATGAGAAGGATACAGTGTTGCCAGACATTTTTAACATTTGATCGAATTTTTGCAATAAGCATTTAAATTATTTTATTTCAAATAAAAATTTGACAATATCTTCTGAAAACTTCTATTCCGAAATTCCGAAATATTGAACTGACTATGAATCAGTGGTGCCCCTTTGATGCTTTTAGATTTCCAAAAAGCACCAGATTGTCTTTTTAGTGCATTTTCTAAAAAATCACTAACTTGGTGCTTTCTGGCGTTTTCATTTAATTTGAACAGTATTGAGATTAATTGAGAACATCTTTTCATATAGAAATTCTGATTAGACTATCAATAACTTAAGAAGCTCAACTATAACGGTTGGCTGATAAGTCCCCGGTCTGACACATAGATGGCGTCGCTAGTATTAAATGCATATTATTTTTATATAGTAACAACCTATAAATGATTCGTGTCAAAATTTGACGTCTGTAAGTCAATTAGTTTGTGAGACAGATCGTCTTTTGTGAAGCAACTTTTGTTATTGTGAAAAAAATGGAAAAAAGGAATTTTGTGTGTTGATAAAATACTGTTTTCTGAAGGGAAAAAATACAGTGGAAGCAAAAACTTGGCTTGATAATGAGTTTCCGGACTCTGTCCCAGGGAAATCAACAATAATTTATTGGTATGCAAAATTCAAGCGTGGTGAAATGAGCACGGTGGACGGTGAACGCAGTGGACGCCCGAAAGAGGTGGTTACCGACGAAAACATAAAAAAATCCACAAAATGATTTTGAATGACCGTAAAATGAAGTTGATCGAGATAGCAGAGGCCTTAAAGATATCAAAGGAACGTGTTGGTCATATCATTCATCAATATTTGGATATGCGGAAGCTCTGTGCATAATGGGTGCCGCGCGAGCTCACATTTGACCAAAAACAACAACGTGTTGATGATTCTGAGCGGTGTTTGCAGCTGTTAACTCGTAATACACCCGAGTTTTTCCGTCGATATGTGACAATGGATGAAACATAGCTCCATCACTGCACTCCTGAGTCCAATCGACAGTCCGCTGAGTGGACAGCGACCGGTGAACCGTCTCCGAAACGTGGAAAGACTCAAAAGTCCGCTGGGAAGGTAATGACCTCTGTTTTTTGGGATGCGCATGGAATAATTTTTATCGATTATCTTGAGAAGGGAAAAACCATCAACAGTGACTATTATATGGTGTTATTGGAGTGTTTGAAGGTCGAAATCGCGGCAAAACGGCCCCATATGAAGAAGAAAAAAGTGTTGTTCCACCAAGACAACGCACCGTGTCACAAGTCATTGAGAACGATGGCAAAAATTCATGAATTGGGCTTCGAATTGCTTCCCCACCCACCGTATTCTCCAGATCTGGCCCCCAGCGACTTTTTCTTGTTCTCCGACCTCAAAAGGATGCTCGCAGGGAAAAAATTTGGCTGCAATGAAGATGAGGAGTACTACCAAAATGGTATCAAAAAATTGGAAGGTCGTTATAATCGTTGTATCGCTCTTGAAGGGAACTATGTTGAATAATAAAAACGAATTTTGACAAAAAAAATGTGTTTTTCTTTGTTAGACCGGGGAATTATCAGCCAACCTGTTATACCCTGCAACACATTGTAGATCCACATTTTCGATAGCATATCAAATCCGTCCAATGTGTTGGGTGCTATATATAAAGGTATAAAGGTCCCAGATACATACCAGATCTGGGCAAAATTTGTCGGAGTTCTATGAAATTTATAGACTTTAAATTTTAGTCGGCTAATGCCCTGGGGTGGAACACAATGTTAGTAAAAAACAAATAAGTAAAGTCTAAAGCCGGGCGGTGCCGACTATATTATACCCTGCACCACTTTGTAGATCTAAATTTTCGATACCATATCACATCTGTCAAATGTGTTTGGGCTATATATAAAGGTTTGTCCCAAATACATACATTTAAATATCACTCGATCTGGACAGAATTTGATAGACTTCTACAAAATCTATAGACTCAAAATTTAAATTGGCTAATGCACTACACCGAAAAAAAGTTTACTATTGTTTACGAAAAATGAACTAACCCATAGTAAGAATGACCATGATTTGGCGCCAAAGATTTTTTTCATCTAGATAAGTTCATGATTTTCTTATAAATAAGTTTATGTATTGCATCATATTTTAGTTCATTCTTACTACGCTGAGGGAAGAATGTACTTACACTCATTCAAAATATTCCTGCTATCCGGAAAAATGAACAAGTTTTTGGGAATCCTATATTTAGAAATTGGTTTCAAATAAACTATTTATCAGTATAATTTTCAAAGAAGTAAATAAATTGAGGAATTAAAGGTACAACAAGCCTGTATACAACTAAGAAATTTTTCGTACAATATAATACAATTTTTCATAACTACCAGTATTTTATTTCAAAAAATTATTATTATATTACATAAAACTATGGCTTATGATATACAATAAAAGAAATGTTATTATTTGTACGATGTATGTTGTTACTTTTCGGTAGTTAGTAATTGCTTCTTCAAAAGAGTAATATTCTATGTTAGTAGAATGAAACTAATTAATATCAATTTCCATTTTCTATCCATATGAACGATATATGCCATAAGTTGCTATTTTCATTTCATTTTTGTCCAATTTCACCGATTTCGCTAGTTTTTGTTGTGTGGATTTGCGTCATAAGCCTCTGAAGTTAAAAAGGTATATGAAATATAAAAATATTATCAAATTCTATGGTATTTTGATCTTTAACTTACAAGAAAATTTTCTTAGAGCCAATAGGGATATCAGCTTAGTTAGCATTAAACAGTACGAAGATTCCAAAAAATACCAGTAGATTTGCTGTCATCCTGCAAATGAAAATTATTTTTAATAAATAGAAATTTTGGCTTTATTACAAATGGACGAAAAACTTACCACATTGAAAAAAATCATCCAATTACTACATTAGTGGAATCATATCCATGCACAAATGGGACATTTTTGAAATCCTTCTCAGAATATAAATGAAATAAAAATATTATAAAATTAGATATAATTTCCACTTGTCAATATAGCATTTAGTATTTATGGTGGATATTAAGTTCGAGTTAAGTGGCTAAAATCCCAATTTTTCATGATTAGTTTTCTTTAGAAATACATGGGAACAAAATCGAACCGTTTTTGTGTTCATTTAAAATTTATATCAAATTTTTAGTAATTTGAGGTTGCTGAATCCAAATTTACACTTGTTTTTTTTAAGAGCTCGACTTTTTGAGATATACGGTTATGTTCAAAATTAAGGCACTTCCGCTATATATATTGGAATAACTTGAAAACAATTCATCATATTAAATTAAAAAACAGCGTTCTACATAAGCTTAAAAACGATTTTCTGTTCTTAATCGTGTAATCCATTTAAAGAATATAAACTTTATAAAAAAGTTGTTTCGAGCTATTCTCCATCAAGTTATATTTAAATTTGCATCGAAGGTGTATAATTTTATACTGTTCTTACTGATTTATTTCTGATTTTAGCCCCTAAACTCGAACTTACTACACACCTTAAGGACTCGCTATAACATAAAAATATAGACTCAAAAAATTGTACTGTGATCCAGATGTAGAGTAAATATAGATCATTTTATTACCACTCATTATGAATATTTTTATGTAAACCAATTTAAAACCGCACTAATTTTAAATTATTAATAGAAATATACAGTTTCTTAATATGTGATTTATTTAAGAGTTATTTATTTTTTATCAATATAAAGTGTTTTTGTTTTCTCTAACATCACACCATTCACTTATCAGTTTCTAAAATGTTACGAAATAAATGTATTTTTATTAATAAACACAAATACCGCACGCAAGCGCACCACGTGTGCGCTTCATAAATGCATCAACACAGTGTTGCCAATTTGGTGCTTTTAGAACCAAATTTAGTGCTTTTTGATTTCTAAAAAGCACCAAATTGCCTTTTTGGTGCCTTTTCAAAAAAAGCACCAACTTGGTGCTTTCTGCCATTTTCATTTAGTGCTTTTGGTGCTTTTTTTATTTTGAACAGTATCAAGTTTAATTGATACAAAAATTTTGATTAGACTTTCAAGAGCCGAAGAAACTCAAATTTATTGCCAAATATAGAATTTGATTGTTATGAAATTGGTATTGATTATTTTTTAATTAATATTGTTATTTAGGGTATTCTGTAGGAAAGTCCAGCAATGAGTGTCGAATTTTTGAATTTGGTAAAGATGTCATTAAAAACGTTAGTATTAAATCCACATAAGCACGCACAACTGAAATAAGCAATAGACTCCTTCCATATATTAATATTTTGAAAGTTGAAAAACATCACTGATCAAAATGAATTGGACGAAAGCATTAAAACTGATGAAAGTGTATACTTGAATAGCGGTTCATAATGGTGAGTACTAAGTTCGAGTTTTGCAGCTAAAGTGAAAACTATATCAGTAAAAAAAGCATAAAATTATGCATATTTGCTGGAAATTTTATTATAACTTGATGGGGAATAGCCAAAAGCAAAAGGAATACAAAGTTTGTATTCCTTAAAATGAATTATTAAAGAAGTTGTAATTGTGAAAAAATGACTATTTTAGCAGCTAAACTCGATCATAATACCCACCTTAACTTTTTAAAATTCAATTCACAAAAGTTCTATAAAACATTTTTTTTTTTTAGTAGAGCATTTAATTTTCATTTTGTGGTGGAAGGTGGTATGTTAGAATTTATAATATATTTTTGGTGCTTTTTGGCCTTGGGGAGTTGGCAACACTGCATCAACAGAACTGAATGCACCAATAAAACTCAAAGACACAAATAGTCATAAAGGACACATATGTAAAGAAAAACAACTCCACACACACACACATGATCCCTTTCTGATCTCGCTATTGCAACAAAACAACTATCACCACAAAAGATACCAACAACACACATTCCATAACATCATCGCAATAACAAACACAAACAAAACCAGTAAGGAAAGTCTAAAGTCGGGTGGGGCCGACTATATTATACCCTGCACCACTTTGTAGATCTAAATTTTCGATACCATATCACATCCGTCAAATGTGTTGGGGGCTATATATAAAGGTTTGTCCCAAATACATACATTTAAATATCACTCGATCTGGAAGAATTTGATAGACTTCTACAAAATCTATAGACTCAAAATTTAAGTCGGCTAATGCACTAGGGTGGAACACAATATTAGTAAAAAAAATATGGGAAACGTTTAAATCTGAAGCAATTTTAAGGAAACTTCAAAAAAGTTTATTTATGATTTATCGCTCGATATATATGTATTAGAAGTTTAGGAAAATTAGAGTCATTTTTACAACCTTTCGACTAAGCAGTAGAGGTGTGCACGTGAGTAATATTTTACTCACGCTCACGCACACTCACGACGGAAAAATCTTACTCACGCACACTCACGCACGAAAAATTTTCGAACCGCTCACGCTCACGAACACTCACGAATGAATTTATTTTAAAAAATCACGCTCACGCACACTCACGATAGAAAAATTCTACTCACGCACACTCACGCACGAAAAAAATTCGAGGCATTCACGCACACTCACGAAAGAAAATTTTTGCTCACGCACGCTCACGCACGAAAAATATTCGAGCCGCTCACACTCACGCACACTCACGAATGGATTTATTTTAAAAAATCACGCTCACGCACACTCACGAAAGAAATTTTTTGCTCACGCACGAAAAAATTTCAAGACGCTCACGCACACTCACGAAGGAATTTATTTTCCAAAACTCACGCACGAAAATTGTTCTTGACGCTCACACTCGCGACAAAGAATTGTTACAAATGCACGAAAAATTTTGTGAAGAATTTACGCACATTCACGACTGTAGAAATGCTAATTTGACGATAAATAATATATATACCCAGCAAAAACTAGGCAACCACATCTCATTAGAATTGGCATTACCAGGAGTAAAGCTGTCATTACACGTTGCATTACATTGCGGTGAGTTATAATGACTTATTTGTAATGACAAAAATAAATACTTCTTGGTAATTTTCGAATTGTTATTCTCAAATGTTTAGGCAGTTGGCTTAATTGAAAGGTTGAATACTTCTTAGTACGAATGAACTAAAATATTTTTCTATGCTAACTTAATGGAAATTAAAATACATATATACCGTTCGACTCAGAATCACCTCCTGAGTTGATCTAGCCCTTGGTGTCCGTCCGTCCATGTATTTGTTGTTCGCAGGATTCCGGTCGCAATTATTAACCGATTTTGATTAAATTTGGTATGTGGCTCTTTATTGGCACAAGGACGAACGCTATTGAATTTAGATATAGCTCCCATATACACGGTCTCACATAAGTTTACATACCCTTGAGGTTTTTACCTTATAACTAAACATGTTTCTTGTTGTTGTTTATAATCCAGACTAAAAACATCTTCTTGAAAATGGACAAATACTTTGTTTTTCAAATTAATTTACAAAATCTAAAGCATATATATGCATATTTTATTATATTTTAATAATTAAAGAAAATACAATTTCTTAAACCGTATGTAAACTTGTGTAAGACTGTGTATATGTATCGCCCGATTTCGATAAATGGGGTCAGATTGCGCTCATTTACTAACCGATCGGCGTCAAATTTGTCACAATGTAATCCACTGACTCTATGTGCAAAATATCATCCAAATCGGTGCAGATTTGGACATAGCTGCCATATATATGTAGCGCCCAATTTTCAAAATTTGCCCCTTATAACCTTATTGTTGACCATTGTGGCCTCATTTATTAACCGATCTTACTCAAAGTTAGCACAAGGTAATCTCCTGTAATTTCAACAAAACCTGCAAAATATAATCCAAATCGCCCGTTTTTTGAAAAATGTACCCCTTGTAACTTTATTTCTAACCATAGTAGCCTTATCTAATACCCGATCTTACTCTAATTTAGCACAAGGCAACCCTCTGTGGTATCAACCAATATATGGATATAGCTCCCATATAAATGCATCGATCAATTTTCCCAAATTTGACCATAATACTCTTATTTATTAACATATGTTGCTTAAATTTCAAATAAACATTACATAAATCTATTACCTTATTTTCAGAAATTTGAATTTATTACCCACACTAATTGAGCGATTTCCAGTTTTTTTAATAAAGGACTCAATATTAGTAGCATACTAAATAACTCTGTAGGTTCAGAATCAACTATACTCCTATGTTAATATCAGACATTTCTGTTCAGATTATGATAAAACTCCCATGTACCCAGTAATGTTATTAAATCTGGAAATGTGGTTTTCCCCAAACCTATATCATTGATACCCTATAAACAATGTTCACTAATTCAGTAGGGGTGATTTGGGGTATGATGTAGTCGGCCCGGCCTGACTTTCTACTTTACTCGTTAATTCGAATTTTATTTAATCTACCAATTTTTTATGGTACACTTTTTCGACAATATTTCTCATTTTCGTTAGAAAAAAAAACAGCAATATTTTATAAAAGGTTTTATTGTTTAAGGAACGGCACTATACTCGGTTTTTGCACCGAAAACCAGCGCTTCAACACTACTTTTTTAATCAATTAATTTTAAATGAAAAAAAACTATTACACAATCCATACATTGGAAGGTTTAGTGTGACCAAAGTCGTGAGTGTGACCAATGTCGTGAGTGCGATTGACATCGTGATCGTGATTCAAATCGAGATCGTGATTCAACTCGTGAGCGTGATTCAAATCGTGAGCGTGATACAAGTCGTGAGCGTGATTCAAATCGTGAGCGTGATTAAAATCGTGAGCGTGATTTAAATCGTGAGCGTGATTAAAGTAGTTATCGTGATTCAAATCGTGAGCGTGATTTTGTTTTCGTGAGTGTAATTATCAAACATTTTTACTCACGCACATTCACGAAGAATTTTTTTTCGTGACTCACGCTCACGCACGAAAATTTTCAGCTTGATCACGCTCACGCACGCTCACGAGATTGACTCCATCGTGACTCACGGCTCACGCGTGAGTCACGAAAATTTTCGTGAGTCACGAAAATTTCGTGTCACGTGCACACCTCTACTAAGCAGTGGCGATTTTACAAGGAAAATTTTGGTATTTTGACCATTTTTGTCGAAATCAGAAAAACATATATATGGGAGATATATCTAAATCTGAACCGATTTCAACCAAATTTGGCACGTATGGCTACAATGCTAATTCTACTCCCTATGCAAAATTTCAACTAAATCGGAGTTAAAAATTGGCCTCTGTGGACATATGAGTGTCAATCGGGCGAAAGCTATATATGGGAGATATATCTAAATCTGAACCGATTTCAACCAAATTTGGCACGCATAGCAACAATGCTAATTCTACTCCCTGTACAAAATTTCAACTAAATCGGAGTTAAAAATTGGCCTCTGTGGACATATGAGTGTAAATCGGGCGAAAGCTATATATGGGAGATATATCTAAATCTGAACCGATTTCAACCAAATTTGGCTCGCATAGCCACAATGCTAATTCTACTCCCTGTGCAAAATTTCAACTAAATCGGAGTTAAAAATTGGCCTCTGTGGTCATATGAGTGTAAATCGGGCGAAAGCTATATATGGGAGATATATCCAAATCTGAACCGATTTCAACCAAATTTGGCACGCATAGTAACAATGCTAATTCTACTCCCTGTGCAAAATTTCAACTAAATCGGAGTTAAAAATTGGCCTCTGTGGTCATATGAGTGTAAATCGGGCGAAAGGTATATATGGGAGATATATCTAAATCTGAACCGATTTCAACCAAATTTGGCACGTATGGCTACAATGCTAATTCTACTCCCTATGCAAAATTTCAACTAAATCGGAGTTAAAAATTGGCCTCTGTGGTCATATGAGTGTAAATCGGGCAAAAGCTATATATGGGAGCTATATCTAAATCTGAACCGATTTTGCTGATATTTTGCAAGTTTTTCGAGACTCATAAAATATTTGGATGTACGGAATTTGAGGAAGATTGGTTGATATACACGCCAATTATGACCAGATCGGTGAAAAATATATATGGCAGCTATATCTAAATCTGAACCGATTTTTTCCAAAATCAATAGGGATCGTCTTTGAGCCGAAACAGGACCCTATACCAAATTTTAGGACAATCGGACTAAAACTGCGAGCTGTACTTTGCACACAAAAATACATCAACAGACAGACAGACAGACGGACAGACAGACGGACAGACAGACGGACATCGCTAAATCGACTCAGAATTTAATTCTAAGCCGATCCGTATACTAAAAGGTTGGTCTGTGATTACTCCTTCTTGGCGTTACATACAAATGCACAAACTTATTATACCCTGTACCACAGTAGTGGTGAAGGGTATAAAAAAGATGATGCAATAATTTCATAATTTCTTCTCACTTCAATTTCCAGTATCACGTTTATTGATTAGTTGATATTCTATCTATAGGATAAGGTAAAATATATTCAAAATTTACGAGGAATCCATAAAAAATTATATACACCCGTCAAGGATTAAATTAACTACTTTTTATTCTACTTTATCTAAAATTTTCAATGTGAGGAAATATACTCCAACTTATAGTAAAAACCGAAATAAACTGTAGGAAGCCGCCATACGAATCGGTACTGTGCACCGAAAGAATTTTCTTCGTAAAAAGAACGAAAAATTTCGTTAAAAGTACGAAATTTGTCATTGTTTTACAACCAAAGAAACTTTTCATTAAAAGTACGAAATATTTCGTACTTTTTACGAAGAAAAGTTCTTCCAACATTTTCGTAGTTTGTAAGAAAAAAATTCGTACTTTTTATGAAGAATCTTCGTACTTTTTATGAAAAATCTTCGTACTTATTATGAAACAATTTCGTTCTTTTTATGAAAATGTTTCGTACTTTTTATGAAAAATTTTCGTAGTTTTTATGAAAAATGTTCGTACTTTTTTCTGAAAAACGTTCGAATTTTTAGAAAAAAAATTTATAGTCGAAAGTGCATTTGGTTGTAGTTGCAAGTGTGAAAAATGACATCACTACTTTACATCTTAAGTTTTTGAATAATTTTTAGTTTTATTGCTTCACTTTTATTCATAGCGCGCTATCACCCAAATGAGAAGTAGCATAGACTTGCATAAAAAATAGAATAAAGGAATACACTCACGCACATTATAAAAGACAATTTAATGCCGCGAACGGAAATTTTACAACTTCAATGAAACTTCTTTGTTATTTCAAAGAAAATGTTTCGTACTTTTTATGAAGAAATTTTAACGCAGAATGTTTCGTAAAATATTCGTAAAAACTTCTTCACAAAATTCATGAAATATGAAGAAAGTTTCGTTAAAAGTACGAACTTTTTACGAAGAAAAGTTAATGTAGAATGTTTCGTAGAAGTTTCGTATATTCGTAAAATGTTCTTCATAAAATTTACGAAAATGAATGAAAATTTCGTTGTTTTAATGAAGAATTCAGGAAGAATAGTTAATGAAGAATTCTTCGTAAAATTAACGAAGAGAATTCTTTCGGTGTGGTTAAGTTAATTTTTACTACAAAAATTTTTTTCCATACAAAAATTTTTCTTAGTAAATTGTCCACATTTCGTAGTAGGATTTTTGTATTGCCTATGTCTTTTTATAATACAATCAACGATGCATTAACTATTGTATTGGAAATTTATTTAAGGAAAAATCCGTCCAATTTCGTAGTTAGTGAACTAAAAAACATTTACTGAATTTTTATAAGTTTTCCTTTAGCTAAGTTAATTTTCGCAGTGATTACGAAAAATGAACTATATTACAGTAAATTTTTTGAACTATGTGGAAGTTAAACTGGTCCTAAAATTAACAAGGCACCTTTTTTTCTGTGTAGGGTGGAACACAATGTTAGTAAAAAATATGGGAAACGTTTAAATCTGAAGCAATTTTAAGGAAACTTCGCAAAAGTTTATTTATGATTTATCGCTCGATATATATGTATTAGAAGTTTAGGAAAATTAGAGTCATTTTTACAACTTTTCGACTAAGCAGTGGCGATTTTACAAGGAAAATGTTGGTATTTTGACCATTTTTGTCGAAATCAGAAAAACATATATATGGGAGCTATATCTAAATCTGAACCGATTTCAACCAAATTTGGCACGCATAGCAAAAATGCTAATTCTACTCCCTGTGCAAAATTTCAACCAAATTGGGGTAAAACTCTGGCTTCTGGGACCGTATTAGTCCATATCGGGCGAAAGATATATATGGGAGCTATATCTAAATCTGAACCGATTTCAATAAAATTTGGCACACTTGACTATAGTACTAATTGTTCTTCTTGTGCAAAATTTTAAGCAAATTAGGGTAAAACTCTGGCTTCTGGGGTCATATAAGTCCATATCGGGCGAAATATATATGGTAGCTATATCTAAATCTGAACCGATTTCTTCCAAAATCAATAGGGATCTATTCTGAGCCAAAACACATACCTGTGCCAAATTTGAAGTCGATTGGACTAAAACTGCGACCTAGACTTTGATTACAAAAATGTGTTCACGGACAGACGGACAGACGGACATCGCTATATCGACTAAAGAGCCCACCCTGAGCATTTTTGCCAAAGACACCATGTGTCTATCTCGTCTCCTTCTGGGTGTTGCAAACATATGCACTAACTTATAATACCCTGTTCCACAGTGTGGAGCAGGGTATAACAAATAAGTAAAGTCTAAAGCCGGGCGGGGCCGACTATATTATACCCTTCACCACTATGTAGATCAAAAATTTGTATTACCATTTCAACTTCTTAAAGCTTGTTGGGAGTTATTATGAAGGTTTATATTCCCACATATATCTTAACCGATTTGGAGACAATATTTTGTACTTCTATAAAATCTCTAGAATTAAAATTTAAATCGCACACAAAGAAGAAACATGATTGCCACTATCATATTCGTAGAGCAAAATAATATGATAGAAGCTATTTTTGCGGCGACCATGTAACATTTCCACCTGCAACCATGTTGGCTCAGTGAACATAGTTGTAAAAAAATATGTATATAAAATTGTCCTCATCTAAAATGTTAGTATATTGATAAAAATAATTTTGTTTGAATCAAAAGACAATGGTCACAATCTAAAATGTCATGGTATTCGTCAAAAATGTTTTTCTTCCAGTTAAAAGAACATGGTCACAACCTAAAATGTTTTGATCTTTATGACAAAACTTTTTTCGTCATCGATAAAAGGACGTCACTTGAGAAAAGAAAACACAAAATTATCTTTATTTATTTTTATTTTTTATAAACCAATTCCTTGTTTATTTGTATTTATAATGTCGTGCAAGCACACATCACGTATTTTTGCACTATTTTGGTGCAATTTCAAAAATAAGCATTCATTCCATATTTACGTCGTGCAAATGCAGACATCAGTTAACTGCAAATAAAAATAAATTTTGCAATATAGAAAATTCAGAACAAATCTACAAAGTGGTGTAGAGTATACTATAGTCGGCCCCGCCCTACTTTATACTTATCTTACTGGTTTTAATAATCGAATCAATATTAGTGCAAATTAACTATGTAGGTGCAAAATTTATATTAAACATAATTTATAGTAAAACGTTGCTTTTTCTCTAATTACTTAATTTGAACAAAGCCAATTTTTTCAACATATTTTCTTGGTTGGAATGAAAAGGGGATCGGATGTATAGAGAAATCCATTTAACTCAAATCTGGGAACACTCCACAGATAATATACATAGAGTATTAAGATAACAAGATAACGAAAGTGTTAAGCGAAGCTGCGACAGTAGATGGCAGTCATGGGGAAATTTATCTAATGTCATGCAGTTTTTGTTGGCGCTTCTCTCAAATATCATACAGTTTGCGTCGGCGTCACCCAGTTCAGTTCTCTGCCGGCCTTACGAAGCGTAAGAAAAATAGGATTTAGAATCTACTTTGTACACGGATGAAAAAGGCTGTTTTTCATATGTTTGGCTATAAACATTATATGTTTGGAACACAAATTTTTAAACACAATATTTTTGAGTGCAGTCATATAATGTTCATAAACTAGCATAACATGTTAATATGTTAGAACATATTATGTTTGGGACATACAATGTTTGTAAATATAATATGCTTGGATGCAAACATATATTAATTTAGAAATAGCCTATAAACATATATGTGTTTAGTAGCTTGGAGCGCTATTTAACAGGGAGCGATATTGAATTAAGTTGGTGGTTGTTGCTTGTTATTACAAAATTAACATTTTATTTTTCCTTGGGCAATTGATCAGCTACTTCTATGATCCTTACAAACTGTGTGTTCCGCTGTTCGAATCCCCGTCCGGCAAAAGGTAAAATTAAAATAAAAAAAATCATACAATTGAATAATTTCTTCTACAATGTTTGTATTACAGAAAAAGGTGCTAAGAACTAAAAAATCTCGTGGAAGTGAGAAAGATGTGGGGGAATATACAATTGGGCAGAAACAAAATTTTGAGCATTCAGGTCGAAAACCTATGTTGTTAGCACCTATATTACCTGTTTATTTTCATAATTCGTTATGATTGTAAATATATAAATAAATACATACAATTTTGAGCACAATGTTGTTTGGGAGAATTTTTTTTAAGCATATAATATTTTTGGGTGCAAAATGCTTCCAAACATATTATATGTTCACATAATAACATATTGTTTTTTGGAAGACAACATTATTGAATTTGGATGCAAAAATACAAAATGTTTGGAACTTAGACTACCCAAACATATATTGTTTAGACTAATATGCTTTCAAACATATTATATATTGGAAGAGATCAAACATATAAATGTTTGGGCAATACCCAAAAATGTATATGCTTGAAGCAAAATATGTTTGGGAGTATATGTTACAGAAGCGATTTTTTGTGAGCGTGTAGTAACAAATGTTCTTTTTATACCCTAAACCACATAGTGATCGGCCAAAAAATGTGCTTACCAGAAATATTGATTTTAGACCCCATAAAATATACACCGATCGACTCAGAATCACCCCCCGATCTAGCACTTGGTGTCCGTCCGTCTGTCCATGTATTTGTTGTTCACAGGATTCCGGTCGCAGTTACACTAGCCAACAGCCGTTTTGTGAATTGGTTCTAGCATAATTTTTCTCATTGATTTTGACCTACTAAACACGAAAATGAGTTTTAAAAAATTTTCCGTCGATTGGTTTTCGAGATACAAATTTTCGAACTTTTTTTTAATTTTTGGAGGTACACTTACAATTTTGAGCATATCTTTCGTCTTCTTTGACCTATTTTATCCTACTACTACTCAAATTAAAGAAAATTGAGCCGTCTACAACTCATTCTCAGTCTTTTCGGTCTTTTACCAAAAAATTATAAGTCCGCTATTTGTTGTTAGATTTTGTTAATTAAGGGCTTATTTTCTTTGTAAAAATTTCAGCTATACGCAAAAAACCATCGTGTTTTATATTTTATATGAATTTTTATATGGTTTTTTCTGCCACATTTTTACTAAAAACACGCCGTTTTTTAACTTTTTTAAGCCGCCAACATCCAAACTACTTACCCGATTTGAAAATTTTCTGAGAATGAGTTTTTTTTAATTTGAGTAGCACTAGGATCAAATAGGTCAGAGAAGACGAAAGATATGCTCAAAATTGTAAGTGTACCTCCAAAAATTAACAAAAAAAGTTCAAAAATTTGTATCTCGAAAACCAATCGACAGAAAATTTTTTAAAGCTCATTTTCGTGTTTAGTAGGCCAAAATCAATGGGAAAAAGTATGCTAGAAACAAATAACAGGGAAAATTTTGTTATTTGTGACCTAGTGTTATTAATCGATTTTGATGAAATTTGGTACAGGGAGTTTTTGGGCACAAGGACGAACGCTATTGAATTTGGAAGAAATCGGATCAAATTTAGATATAGCTCCCATATCTATGTATCGCCCGATTTCGGTCACGTTGCGCTTTTTTTTCAAAAGGAGCATCACCAAATTTGGCAAAAGGTAATCTTTTTCATCGCCCTTCAAGTCTGCAAAATTTCATCCCAATCGGTTCAGATTTAGATATAGCTCTCATATATATGTATCGCCCGATTTTCCCAAATTTGGCCACAAAACCTTTATTTATCAATCGATCTTACTCAAAGTTGGCTAAATGTAATTTTCTATAGTACTAACTGTATGCGCAAAAAAACATCGAAATCGGTTCAGATTTAGCTATAGCTCCCATATATATGTACCATCCGATTTTTCTAAATTTGGTTATAAAATCCTTATTTATCAACCGATCTTACTCAAAGTTGGCTAAATGCAATCTTCTATAGCACTAACTATATGTGCAAAAAATCATCGAAATCGGTTCAGATTTAGATATAGCTCCCATATATATGTATAGCCCGATTTTCCCAAATTTGGCCATAGAACCCTTATTTATTAACCGATCTTACTAAAAGTTGGCTAGATCCAGTCCTCTATAGTACTAACTATATGTGTAAAATTTCATCGAAATCGGTTCAGATATAGATATAGCTCCCATATATGTATCAACCGATTTTGAAAAATTCGCCCCTAATAACCTTATGTTTGACCATACAGGCCTCATTTCTTAACTGATCTTACTCAAATCTTGCACAAGGTAACCTTTCCTGGTATTAATCAAACCCGCAAAATATTATGCAAATTGGTTCAGATTTAGATATAGCTTCCATATATATGCATCGCTCGATTTTCCCAAATTTGGCCATAGTACTCTTATTTATTAACCAATGTTACTTAAATTTCAAATTTTGATGTACTAGCCGATCGTACTTATACGTACTTGTAGCTCTTACATAAGAACATTGCTCGATTTTTACAAATTTGTATTTATTACCCACACTAATTTAATGATTTTCTCTTTTTTAATAATGGGCTCAATATTAGTGGCATACTAACTCCGTAAGTGCAATATCAACACAGCCAGTGTTGCTAGAAGTAACGTAAATTCCCAATATGTAGGTTTTTTCTAATATTTAGAGTCTTGTAGGGCCACAATGTAGGGACATTTTCACTCAACACAATTTGTTATAATTTTTACATTTTGGTGGCTCTAAAGGAGGAAATTAGAAGCCGGCAAGGCTTGATCTTTAACAATGTGTGGTAATAACAGTTACCACTCGTGCCAAAAAAAAACCTAACAAAATTTGAAGATTACCACAAATCTACCAAACAAATATTTTTATAGAAATTTTTGTCAAAACTTTATTCCTGTAGAAAATTTTGTCAACATTTTATTTCTATAGAACATTTGTCAAAATTGTATTTCTATAGAATTTTTTCAAAATATTATTTCTATAAAATTTTTTCTCAAAATTTTATTTCTATGGAATTTTTTCTCAAATGTTATTTCTATATTATTTATTATTAAAATTTTATTTCTACAGAAAAATTTCTCAAAAAAAAAAAATTGTTTATAGAAACTTTTTCCAAAATTGTATTGATGTAGAGATTTAATAAAAACAAATTACTATTTTTGGTAGAATTCTACCAACTGTGGCAACCGTGGTGGTAATACAAATTTATATTCTAAGTTATATACGTTGCATATTCATGTTTTCAGATAATAAAGTATTTAGAACCATTTTGGTTTTTCAAAATTTGTTTAAATTTAACGAACATTTTGTAGGGAAAATTGTTTGGGAATGTATGGGAAAGTAGGGAACTTTTTTTGTCCTTGTAGGGTAAACCGAACATTTTCCCTGGCAACACTGACTATGAGCTATAGTCAGATTGAGACAAAGCACCCATAAACATGTACCCCTTAATTTTCTTAAATATGCAACTGTGGTTTATATCCCACACCTATATCAATGTTACCCCACAAATGTTTATGATTACTAATTCAGTAAGGGTGGTATGATAAAGTCGGCCCCGCCCAACTTTCAACTTTACTTACTTGTTTATAAATCTTTCATTCTATTAATTTTTTTTTTTGGCAGACATTTTGAAATTATAACTGCCGATGCCTTTATAAAGAATTTGTCAAAACAGCGCTTCGACCGCAACGTCGGTAATACCAAAGCTGCAGGCATTGTGCGATATCTATACGGTTGACATTTGTTGTTTTCGTAGAAGAGAAATTTTCGTCATCTTGTTATCTTAATACTCTTTGTAATATAAAAACACAACGATGACTGTAGGGTCGAATATTATGTAGGCGATTATATTTTGTACCAGGCACGTGTACGTGCGATAAGAAAAGCAAAACCGGAGAATTAAGATCGACCGAAACTATGTATGTGCACGGATGAAAAAGACTGTTTTTCATATGTTTGGCTATAAACATTATATGTTTGGAACACAAATTTTTAAACACAATATTTTTGAGTGCAAGCATATAATGTTCATAAACTAGCATAACATGTTTGGGACATATATGTTAATATGTTAGAACATATTATGTTTGGGACATAAAATGTTTGTAAATATAATATGCTTGGATGCAAACATATATTAATTTAGAAATAGCCTATAAACATATATGTGTTTAGTAGCTTGGAGCGCTATTTAACAGGGAGCGATATTGAATTAAGTTGGTGGTTGTTGCTTCTACAATGTTTGTATTACAGAAAAAGGTGCTAAGAACTAAAAAATCTCGTGGAAGTGAGAAAGATGTGGGGGAATATACAATTGGGCAGAAACAAAATTTTGAGCATTGAGGTCGAAAACCTATGTTGTTAGCACCTATATTACCTGTTTATTTTCATAATTCATTATGATTCTAAATATATAAATAAATAAATAAAATTTTGAGCACGATATTGTTTGGGAGAATTTTTTTTAAGCATATAATATTTTTGGGTGCAAAATGCTTCCAAACATATTATATGTTCACATAATAACATATTGTTTTTTGGAAGACAACATTATTGAATTTGGATGCAAAAATACAAAATGTTTGGAACTTAGACTACCCAAACATATATTGTTTAGACCAATATGTTTTCAAACATATTACATATTGGAAGAGATCGAACATATAAATGTTTGGGCAATACCCAAAAATATATATGCTTGAAGCAAAATATGTTTGGGAGTATATGTTACAGAAGCGATTTTTTGTGAGCGTGTGACTACGTGATTTCCTATGCAAAAATAGTAAAGAGTAGCTAAGACAAACTGGTGAAGATAAGTTCAAAATACCTTTTTCTTAACACTTATAATGTGGTATTGATTCTGAACCAAAAAAGCAGAGAATTGAAGTAAGGATACCTTGAAGGCACAATTCTCTTTTAAAATTGAATTTGCGTACTTGATTCATGGAAACAAATTTAATTTATTGGATTTTAGCTTTTTTCTCAATATGCTTTATTTTCAAAATTCGCACCCAACATCAAGTAGAAACTTTGCTATGTTTCAAGAAAAAACATAACATAAAATAAAGTTTTGTACACGGAAAAAAGTAAACTGTTTTATGAACTATGTTGTGCGAAATTTGAACTAAATTATAAACCACATTTTGAGATTTTCACAAAGCGTGCTTACAACCAGGAAAATTGAATGCTCTGTTGTACTTTTTAACCGCATTTCACAAATTTACACCCTCTCATACACCCTCAAAAAATCGCTTCTCTAACATATGTTCCAAACATATTTTGCAGGAAGCACATATATTATTGGATACTGCCGAAACATTAATATGTTTGTTTTATGTGAACATATTATATGTTTGGAAGCATTTTGAGCCCAAAAATATTATATGCTTGGAAGAATTTTCCCCAAAGAATATTGTGCTCATTCCCTAACATAATTTTCACTTCCACGAAATTTTTAGTTCTTGGTACATTTTTCTGTAATACAAATAATGTTGAAGAAATTATTCAATTTTATAATTTTTTTAAATTTTACCTTTCGCCTGGACGGAGAATCGAACCGAGGACCATGCAGTTTGTAAGCCAACACACTATCCACTGGGCTACGTAGCAGTTATAGTCACCAGTAGACAATTATCGTTATAAGTTACATTTATATAGCATAGTTTGCAGCGCCCACGAGCCCATGCAAACATAACATTATTTAAAAGAAACATACATTTGTTGGCCACGTGGAGCAGTGGTTAGCATCTCTGCCTTGCATGCAAAGGGTCGTGGGTTCAATTCCTGCTCCGACCGAACCATTTTTTTTTGTAATTTAGACATTTATACTATATAAAATTTTTATAATGAAACTTCGAAATGTGGGTTATTATTACAGTCAGAAACAGTTCTTGATACAAACGAAATGGCTTTTGATAAAATATTATTTTTTTATTGCAAAAATAACAATTTTATAACAAAAAACTGTTTTTAATATAAAAGTTTGAAATTCTGGAAGAAAATCAAAAACTCTAACCAAAGAAGAGTATAAACATACATAAATAATTTTATAATGTACACATAAATTTATTTAGACGTGAACCGTTTTTTACTAGCATTTAACACCATTTTAAATGCCTTTAAAACATATCGTGTTTTGTACTTAATTTCATTTTTACTTTAAGGCCATTAAAAAATGTGTGTCCATAATGCCAAAATGATACACAAAACACTTGTACACACATACATAAAATTCTCCTCTCAAGGCGAAAACACATGCGGTTTTTTTCAAATCTCTATGCTCTTGTTTCCGAATACTCATTCTAGTATTCAAATTAAATAATATTTAGACTTAAGCATATCAAATTTTTGGCCTTATCATAAAGCAAGTTTCCGAAACAACATACAACCGTTTCACAGAAATTGTAAACATATATATGTTTACTCGAAATTTGTAAATTTATATATGTTTGCATTCACACATATTATTTTTATGAAACATTCATGTCCCAAACATAATATATTTTAACATATTAACATATGTGTTCCAAAAATTTAGTGTTAGTTTAGGAACATTACATGCATAAGCGTAGGAAGGCCTCTGGGGAGGGGGCTTAGACCCCCCAGAATTTGAAAACTTATTTACGATTTTACATTTTTCTAAAAATTAAACAAGTATATACAACCGCACAGAGTTCCGCTGAAGACGTTCATGCACAATCGAATTACTTTGGTTGTGGTAGCAGTTGCCGAAATCTGAATATTTATAAAATAAATCTGTGGTTGAACTTTTGATTTAGTTGAATAACTAAAGCTCCTTTATTATGGTGTTTAGTCTGGTTTAGCCAATTTAATTTAAAAAAAAAATAGTAATTGATACTATTCTTTCATAAATTAATATCTTAATAATGCTGCAAAAAAGCAAAGCCAAAAAGAAGTGAAAATGTTCTTTTTGGGTCCGGAAGTGGTGCAAACTTGGCGGAGAAGCGATGAATGTGATATGAAATTGTCATAGAACGAATGTCCACCGTTTCAACAGCCGTTGCAATGAATTTGCATCACTTCTTACGTTGTGATCCAAATTCAGTGTTTTGAATGTGGATTAAAAAATTTTGTTATATTTTCCAAAATAATTAATTTTTAATTTTTTTATGATTTTTAATGCATTCTAACGCTTGTTTGAAACGTTTTCCCTCGAATATTTTCAAAAATTCTATAAAAATTTCTATAATGAATTTAGCATTTTTGTGGCAAAATTTGAATAATTTGTACCACTTTTATTATTCTTACTTTTTTTTTAAAGAAAACAAAAAATTACGCATTAAAATATGAAAAAAATCAAGTAAAAAACTTCCTGTGTAGTTAAAATAATTAACTTCTTTGTGAGGACATTTTTCGAAGTGCTTTTAAAGTTGTGCCTTTAGAACAACTCCCAATTTTTTGCTGGGAAATGTGTGGAACTACATTTAGTTGCTTTATTATAAATTAATTGTCGAGTTATTTTGATGCCTATATTGTTATTCATTTTTATGAAATAAAACATTAATTGAAACTATAACTTCAGTCTATAAATTTTCAGCTAGGGGGGCTATAGCCCCCCCTAGGAAAATTGTCTAGCTACGCTAATGATTACATGTTGGCACTTAAATATATTGTGTTTAAAAATTGTGCCCGAAACACATTTTGTTTATATCGAAAAAATTAAAAACATATTTTTCTAATAGTGTATAACTATAGACTGATATGGACCTAGTTATGCATGGTTGTTAACGGCCATATACTAACACAATGTACCAAATTTCAACTGACTCGGATGAAATTTGCTCCTCCAAAAGAGGCTCCAAAAACAAATCTCGGGATCGGTTTATATGGGGGCTATATATGATTATGGACTGATATGGACCACTTTTGGCATGGTTGTTAAATATCATATACAACCACCACGTACAAAATTTCAACCAGATCGGATGAATTTTGCTTCTCCAAAAAGCACCGGAGGTCAAATCTGGGGATCGGTTTATATGGGGGCTATATATAATTATGGACTGGTATGAACCAATTCCTGCATGGTTGTTGGATACCGTATACTAACATCACGTACCAAATTTCAACCGAATCGGATGAATTTTGCTCTTCCAAGGGGCTCCGGAGGTCAAATCTGGTGATCGGTTTATATGGGGGCTATATATAATATGGACCGATTTCGACCACTTTTTGCATTGGTGTTTGGATCGATGTGGACCAAATTTTGCATGGTTGTTAGAGACCATATACTAACACCATGTACCAAATTTCAGCCGGATCGGATGAAATTTGCTTCTCTTAGAGGATCGGCAAGCCAAATTTGGGGGTCCGTTTATATGGGGGCTATACGTAAAAGTGGACCGATATGGCCCATTTGCAATACCATCTGACCTACATCAATAACAACTACTTGTGCCAAGTTTCAAGTCGATAGCTTGTTTCGTTCGGAAGTTAGCGTGATTTCAACAGACGGATGGACGGACGGACGGACGGACATGCTTAGATCGGCTCAGAATTTCACTCCGACCCAGAATATGTATACTTTATGGGGTCTTAGAGCAATATTTCGATGTGTTACAAATGGAATGACAAAGTTAATATACCCCCATCCTATGGTGGAGGGTATAAAAGAAGGTGAATATGCAGTCGTAAAATGGTCCGTCTTAATAAAACGTCGCTCAGTGCTTCGATCCCATACAACAACAACAAATGGACAAAAATAGAATGATGTATCGTAGGAAAGCGAAACTTTGAAGGGACTTGTTGATGCTCACAACTATGAAAAAATGTGAAGTTTGGTACACCCCCCCAGTAATTAGACTTTTAAATTTTACATAAAATTCTCATTTAATTAAACATTTATTAAAAATATACATTATACTAAACTATATCATCATACTTTACGCGTGTGTGTGTTTTTTTAAACAAATTTTAATAAATAATCATAATATATGAAGATTTATTGTATTAGCGCAATATACATACGATGTTCTTTTTTTTTTTTTGTTTTGTTCATTTTTCTATAAATAGTTTCTTTTCCTAAATATTTCTTTTATACTCGTATTTCTTGTTTCTTTACAAAAACCATTTTTCTTAACAAGGCCAATCGTTTACAATAACTTTTCCTTATCAGTAACATCAAAAAGTCCGATTTTTAAGGTATCCAATTAAAATGTTTTGTAGGTAATCTTATATGGTTCGGAGATATCCCATAGTAACAGTAGTAGAGTTGAATTGATGCGTCTACCTTCAGATCATTGGCGGAGCTAGAAATTTTCTCTGGGGGGGGCTTAGCCCCCCCCAAAATTTTGTCGAAATTTCCGAAGCGATAAATTAAGCCTATTGATAAAACTATACATCCTCAATTTTATTGCGGTGTTAAAGGCAATATGCAGCAAAATCAATCAAAAACAAAAAAAAACTCAATCACAAAAATTAGTTGTATCAATTAATTTTTTAATTGGCTTTGATGATTGATACTATCATTTTTTTTTTTATTGAATACATTTCAATTAAAAACAAGTAAGTAAAGTCTAAAGTCGGGCGGAACCGACTATATTATACCCTTCAACACTATGTAGACAAACATTTGTGTTACCATCTCAACTACTTAAAATTTGCTGGGAGCTATATAAAGGTTTGCATTTCCAGATACAAATACTTTTAATGGAAACAATTTTTTGTACTTCTACAAAAACTCTAGAATTAAAATTTAAATCGGCTAACGCCCTGGGATGATACACAATGTTAGTAAAAAATATGGGAAATATGAAGCGAGAGAAATTTTAATGCAATTGTACAAAAGAGATTTATGATTTTTCAGGCGATACATATGTATTCGAGATATAGGACAATTAGAGTAATATTTACAATTTTTGCTACTCAGCAGTGGCGATTTTACAAGGATATTGGTTAGACCTCGCCAAGATATGTGTAGGGCGACTTGGAGCCTTATTTAAAACTCATCCGTTCTGTGGAAATTGTGGCATTGCAGTGTGTAGGATATGGCTAAGATATGGGGAAATCATCACAGAATTTTGTGTAAACTGTGAGAATTTTGGCCATATTTGTATTCTCTGTGGAAACTATCCAGTCAATTGCAGGAAAATCCCATTGAAAATGGGTCTAAAATATGAAACAGTCGACCATATTTCCCCAACTCTGGTGTACGTATATATGGGAGCTATATACAACCTGAACCAATTTTGACTTAATTTGGCATGCATAGTTAGAATAATAATTCTGCTATCTATGCGAAATTTCACGTAAATGGGAGTATAACTTTGGGCCCCCTGGTCATATGAGTGCAAATCGGACGGGAGATATATATGGGAGCCATATCTAAATCTGAATCGATTTCAACCAAATTTGGCACAAATACCTATACTACTAAACGTACTCCTTGTGCGAAATTTGAAGCAAATCACGGCAAAACCCTGGATTTTGAGGCCATATAAGTTCAAATCGGACGAAAGATATATATGGGAGCTATATCTAAATGTGAACCGATTTCAATCAAGTGTACCAAGCATTGGTAGAATGCCAATTCTACCCTCTGTGCAAAATTTCATGAAGATCGGTAGTAAACTTTGGGCTCTGTGGTCATATGAGTCTAAATCGGACGAAAGATATATATGGTAGCTATATCTAAATCTGAACCGATTTGGCTGATATTTTGCAAGATTTGCGAGATTCATTAAATATTTGGATGTACAGTATTTCAAGAAAATCGGTTGATAAACACGCTAACTATGACCACATCGTAGATAATTATATATGGCAGCTATATCTAAATCTGAACCGATTTTTTTCCAAAACCAATAGCAGTTGTCTCTGTCTCAAGAAACGGCCCTATGCCAAATTTGAGGACGATCGGACTTAAATTGCGAGCTGTACTTTGTGCACAAAATTACATATACAGACAGACGGACGGACAGACAGACAGACAGACGGACATCGCTAAATCGACTCAGATTTTAATTCTTACCCGATCGGTATACTAAAAGATGGGTTTATGACCACTATTTCTTGGCGTTATATACAAATGCACAAACTTATTATACCCTGTACCACAGTAGTGGTGAAGGGTATAATTAATTAGATCAATTAATTTCATGGTTGAAGACAAAAAATATTTTATTGTGTGTGGGAGCCGGTTCCACGACACCGCTATAAATAATCAAATAGCAACTTACCATTATTTAATATAACAAAAAATAAAAGCATTGCTTTAAGTATGTGTTTGAAAAATATTTTATTTAAAATGTGTGTTTTAAAACAGGACTAGAAATCATAAAGCAAAACATAAACTTAACATATTCATCGTGTATAAAAAATACTAAGAATAAAAAATTAAATAAAAGGCAAAAAATAAATTGAATATTATAAAACGTCTATCTTCGATTAGTTTTTAAAAATTCTGTGAGAACAGAATACAACAAAGCAACTGTTGAGAGCAGCGGTGCCAACTCTGTGGATTTTTCGTGATTTTGACGATTTTAGATGGTAAATTGGGCATGTGACGATTCATGATTTTAATCAACGTAGTTATAAATTGACTATTTTTGAAAATGTGCTTCTCAAGTTTCCTTTTAGTGTTTTTATTACGTGTTTTTAGTTGTAATGTAAATATCAATACTAAAAAATATGCTTAACATACACTCTCTGCCACAATCTTAATTGGATTAAACACATCGCAAAGCTTGAATTAAAATATAAAACAACTGTAGCTTTGATTATTCTGGGGGGGCAAGATCTATTCTGGGGGGGCATAGCCCCCCCCGGCACCCCCCTAGCTACGCCAATGCTTCAGATACTAATAGAGGGTGTACTAGTGTCAGCTAAGCACTCCTATTTATTGATCATCATCCTCACCGCTGACATACATTCGTGTTAAATCTGAAGCCACTGATGCACTGTCACTGCTGTAAGAAATAAAAAGAAAGAAAAAATATTGAGGTTAGTACAGTCTTTCAAGTTGATCAAACCCCAAATATGGCAGTTAAATATAAAACAAAAAGTGTTTTTTTTATACCCTCCTCCATAGGATGGGGCGGTATATTAACTTTGTTATTCCGTTTGTAACACATCGAAATATTGCTCTAAGACCCCATAAAGTATATATATTCTGGGTCGGAGTGAAATTCTGAGCCGATCTAGCATTGTCCGTCTGTCCATCCGTCTGTTGAAATCAATCTAACTTCCGAACGAAACCAGCTATCGACTTGAAACTTGGCACAAGTAGTTGCTATTGATGTAGGTCGGATGGTATTGCAAATTGATGTAGGTCGGATGGTATATGCAGATTTGGCTTGCGGAGCCTCTTGGAGGAGCAAAATTCATCCGATGCGGTTGAAATTTGGTACATGGTGTTGGTATATGGTCTCTAACAATCATGCAAAAATTCGTCCACATCGGTCCATAATTATATATAGCCACCATATCAACCGATCTCCAGATTTGGCTTGCGGAGCCTCAAAGAGAAGCAAATTTCATGCGATCCTGCTGATATTTAGTACATGGTGTTGACATATGGTCTCTAACAAACATGCAAAAATTGGTCCATATCGGTCCATAATTATATATAGCCCCCATATAAACCAACCCCAGATTTGGCTTGCGAAGCCTCAAAGAGAAGCAAATTTCATCCGGTATATGGTCTCTAACAACCATACTAAAATTGGTCCACATCAGTCCATAACTATATATAGCCCCCATATAAACCGTTCTCCAGATTTGAACTCCGGATCCTCTTGGAGGAGCAAAATTCATCCGATCCGGTTCAAATGTTGAACGTGGTGTTAGTATATGGTCACTAACATCCATGCAAAAATTGGTCCACATCAGTTCATAATTATATATTAACCGATCACCAGATTTGGCTTGCGGAGCCTCGAAGAGAAGCAAATTTCATCCGATCCGGTTGAAATTTGGAACATGGTGTTAGTATATGGCCTCTAACAACCGTGCCAGAATTGGTCCATATCGGTCCATAATTATATATAGCCCCCATATAAACCGTTCTCCAGATTTGACCTCCGGAGCCTCTTGGAGGAGCAAAATTCATCCGATCCGGTTCAAATTTGGAACGTGGTGTTAGTATATGGCCGTTAACAACCATACCAAAATTGGTCCATATCGGTCTATAGTTATATAGACGATCCCCAATCACACAAAAATTGGTCCATATCGGTTCATAATCATGGTTGCCACTCGAGCCAAAAATAATCTACCAAAATTTTATTTTTATAGAAAACAAATTTTTCCAAATTTTATGTCTATAGAAAATTTTTTCAAAATTTTACTTCTATAGAAAATGTCCATATCGGTTCATAATCGTGGTTGCCACTCGAGCCAAAAATAATCTACCAAAATTTTATTTTTATAGAAAACAAATTTTTCCAAATTTTATGTCTATAGAAAATTTTGTTAAAATTTTACTTCTATAGAAAATGTTGTCAAAATTTTATTTCTATAGAAAATTTTGTCAAATTTTTATTACTATAGAAAATTTTGTTAAAATTTTATTTCTATAGAAAATTTTGTTAAAATTTCATTTCAATAGGAAATTTTGTCAAAATTTTGTTTCTAGAAAAAATTTTGTTAAAATTTTATTTCTATAAAAAATTTTGTCAAAATGTTATTTCTATAGAAAATTTAGTCAATCTGGATTATATACGTATTTAATCTGTTTTTTTTTTAGTTTAATGTACTAACTTACAATTTAGAAGACGGTGTTAAGAGGTTTTAAGATACCTTGCCATTGGCAAGCGTTACCGCAACTCAAGTAATTCGATTGTTGATGGCAGTGTTTAGAAGAAGTTTCTACGCAATCCATGGTGGAGGGTACATAAGCTTCGGCCTGTCCGAACTTAAGGCCGTATATACTTGTTTATGATTGAATCAATAATTAGAGCTGATAAATAGGTTACCATGCATACAAAGAAAATATCACTTAAATATTTCCAACTAAAATTTTACTTAAATTAAAAAAAAAATCATTTAAAAATTTATTTGGTTCAACAAATTTTTAAATTGAAAAAAAAAAATTAAAAAACTTGTTGTTTGCTTCAATCACGATATTAATTAATCGAATGATTTTTTAAAACAAATGGTTTTTGGTTTATACGAAAAAACAAACTTTTAAAAACCCTGTTTTTAGGGTTTTTGCCAAAAACAGTTAAAAACCGAGAAAAAATGAAAATCAATGAAAACGGTTTTTAAATTTAATTACAAACAACAACAAAATCCAGTTTAAAATCAAAATTATAACAAATTCTTCAAAGCCCAGCAAAAAAAGCGTCGCCAAAAAAGTAGTGAAAACGTTCTTTTTGGATCCGGAAGTGATGCAAAATTGGCACAGAAGCAATGAATTTAACAGGGCTTGTCACAGGACGGAGGTCCACCATTTCAACAGCCGTTGTACTGAATTTGAATCACTTTTTAGGGTGTGATCTGAATTAATTTTTGTGGATGTTAATTAAAAAATTTTGTGATATTTTGCCATTTAAATATTTTTTTTAGATTTTTAATGCATTCTAACGTTTGTCTGAAACGTTTAACCTCAAATATTTGCAAAAGTTCACAATTTTTCTAGAATGGATTTATCGACAAAAATTTAATAACTTGTCCCATGTTATTAATTCTTACTCTGTTTTTAATCTATTTGAAACAAAAAACGTTAAAATTACCCATTTAAAATATAAAAAAGCTAATTATAAAAAATTGAATTAAAAGAACTTCCTGTGTAGTTAAAATAAAGAACATCTTTGGGAGGACATTTTTGGAAGTGCTTTTACAGTTGTACCTTTAGAAGAACTTCCAAAGTTTTTTGCTGGGAGTAAATAATGTGTTCTGAATTCCAAAAAAAAAAAAACTTTAGACCAAAGATACAAAATCCGCAAAATAAGTCCTAAGTCTATATTTGAACGGTTTTATTTTAAATCTAAAGATTAAATATTTCATTTAATTTAAGGATGATTTATTTAAATCCAAAATGTGTTTCTTTATTTTAGGAAAAATTGGTGTTATATAAAGAACATACTACTGTAACGGAAGGACGCCAATTTCAAAAATATGTGTCCTAAATTTAATGAAAAATATTTTCAAGCAGAGATTTTAACCTTTCTTTTAATTAGAATGTCATTATTTTAAGGAATTTGCCCGTAATATTGCCTAAATAGCATATCCTAAAATGTAGGTTGCATAATCTTCAATATCACGTTAATATTTTATACTGATAAAAATATTTACGTGATATTAAAGATTACGCAACCTAAATTTTAAGATGCGAAATTTACCAAATATTAAGGACAAATTTCTTTAAAACAATGAAATTTTAATTAAAATAAAGTTTATAATCTTTGCTTCAAAATTTTTTTTCATTAAATTTAGGACACAAATTTTGCAAATTTGGGTTCCTCCGTTAAAGTCTCATATCTTTGAACTAAGGCTAATTTTCTTTAAAGAAAAGAAACACATTTTTAATTTAAAGAAATTGTCCTTAAATTAACTGAAATATTGAAACTTTAGATTTAAGATAAAAACGCTGCAAATATAGGCTAAGACTTATTTTGAGGATTTAGCGTCTTTGTTTTAAAGTTTTTTTGGTATTAAGAAAATATTTTTTACTTTGAAGTATCCGTTATAATTTGGATTTTTAAACTGACATTTGTTTATACGCGAATAGCTTTATTAATATACCGGAAAAATAGAATGAAAATTCGATAAATGCGATTTGTAATTTTAATTTTTTTGGTCGCTAGAAAATTTCTTTATTTTAAAGAAGCCGCATCTTGGGCTCGGAATCAATACCAAAATCCTTAAGGGAAGGTCAAAACCTTTGGATCCATGTAAGCCTTTTTTTTTTTTTTTTGAGTGTATGCAGTGTGTAAATAATTATGAACCGATATGAACCACTTTTCGCCAAATTTCAACCGGATCATATGAAAATTGGTCATTCTCGATGGTTAAGAAGTCAAATTTGGCGTTCAGTTTATATCGGGGCAATATATACTTATGCACCGAGATGGACCAGATTTTGCGTGATTAGTAGAAAACAGTAATTGAGATCGCTTACCAAATTTCAAAGGGATCAGATGAAGTTTGCTTCTCCAGGAAGCTCAAGAAATAAAATCTGGGGATCGGTTTATATGAAGGTTATACCCATACCTTCATATATAGACCAGTTTTTGCACGGCTGTTAGAGGCCATAGACTAACATCATATACCGAAATTTTAACCGGATCGGATGATATTTGCTCCTCTAAGAGGCTCCGCAAACTAAGTCTGTGGTCTAAAATTAGTCCGACTTAAATCAAGAACAACTACTTGGATCAAGTTTGAGGTCAATAGCATGTTTTGTTCGGAAGTTAGCACACAGAAAAAAAAGTGTCTCGTAAATTTAAGAAGATTTTTACAATAATTTATTACAAGAATTTTCCAGAATTTTAGTTCATATTTCGTATCTTCAACGAAAATTAACTACTCGAAAGGAAATTTTACAAATTCTAAGTAGCAATCGTTTAGTTCATGGCCTACAAAATACGATGGAAATTTCTTTAAAAAATTTCTTAACTGGTAGTTAAAAATTCGTTTGTCATGCTATAAAACTACTTGTGAAATGTAAAGTATTTTCTAAATAATAAGTGCAATTTATTAAAGGATTTTTTGTATGAGAAAATATTTTTTTACGAAAAATGAACTTGAAAGTGGATAGCAATTTCTTACTGACAATTCCTATAGTTAATAATAGTTGGTACAACATTTCTCAATGAAATATTTTTAGTTCACATATAATTAAATTTATAGACATTTTCGTCAAAAATGGGTAGATATCATTTCATGAAGTTTTTGCTAATTTTAAGTTAAACGTTTTATCGTTCTTATACTGATATGCATTGAGGAGTATTGTTTTCAGAGTAAATTGCGGGCAGATGCGATGAACTAATGCATAGTACAGAGATCTTTCTCGTCAAAGTGGAATATGTTTAATGTAAAGATGATGTTACTTGACATTTTTTTGAGAGTGAGAGCATGCAATGCAATAATGAGAAATGGTAGGGAGTGATGGGGATGTTGTGTATATCTGAGCGTGGGGTTGTTTTTATTTTTGTTCTTTCAGTGGTTTGTGTGTGTGTGTGTGTTTGTTATTCGCGGATAGTTTATTTGGCTAGATGAGGTGTTGTTTTCAATAAAGGCACATGTGTTGTTGTTGTTGTTGTAGGAATGTTTTGGCTTTGCTTGGTTTTGTTTGGCATACTTCAGTTGTGTAGTTGGCGTTGGCGTGGGCTGTTGCATCTTTTAAGCATGTATGCAACAAGGGAAAAGGGAAGATAAAGGCATGGAATATTTTGGATTTTTGAGACATATATTGGTGTTTGTTTATTAAACCTTATAAATGAAAGTTATTCATATTTATCGGTATATTATCGGTAGTTTAGAAAAAAATTATTACGAATATTTAGGAAAATATGTTGAAATTGAAAGTGCATTGAAAATGTTTATTATTCAATGTAAAAAATTAATATTCAATTCCAGATGAATTTGTAAATTTTTTTATATCTCAACGTATAGTTTAGTCATAAATTGGTAAGTATTTTTTTAATATGGCTTTCTTTTAAAAAGAATATTTTTATGTACATTATTATTTGTTCATTATTTTTTTTTTTGGAAACCAGTTTAATGTTTTTCTTTGTTGTAAAAGCAATATTTAATTTCAGAGCAATTCCAGATGGATTCGAACAAATAAAAAAATATAGAATTGGTAAGTTTTCTTTTAAAAATTTGATTTCTTTCAACTAGAATATTTACGTTTTTAAGACCTTTTTATCATCAAAATTAAAAACATTACCTTATTTTAGTATTTCTTTAATCAATTTTTTTGGAAAGCAATGTAATATTTTTAATGTAAAAGACAAATATTTAATTTCAGAATAACCCCTTAAAAATTTGGAAAAATTGTTTGTACTCCTTTGCTTGTAATTTAATAGTGAATTGGTAAGGACTCTTTAACCCTGGACAGCCATGCTTATTTTTTGTACATTAACGTCATCCTTCGTCATTTTGACTACGGCTCATTTCAAGACGCTATAATTTTCATCGTGAGCGAAAAAGTGAACTAAACTTGAATTTATTTTCTTATTCAATTTGGTTTTAATTAGTATAAAACAAAAATTCATAAAACGGTCGAATTAGTATAACTTAAATTTACCATTTTCCAGTAGACTAAAATGCATTTTAAATCGAAAATGAAATTACGTGTCGTCAGTTTGACGAATGGTGACTGTCTAGGGTTAACCAGAATATTTGGTTTGTTTTATGCGTATTTTTAATTTTTGTCATTAGATTTTTTGGAATCCTATTTAATAATATTATTTAATGTAAAAAATAAATATTTAATTTCAGAGTAACCCAAATAAATTTGGACAACTTTTTATATTTCCCCTCAGCGTACAATTTAATAGAGAATTGGTAAGTTTTATATTAAAATTTTGGCTTTCTTTCAACTAGAATATTTAGTTTATTATATCCTTCACATCGATAACAACACACGTTCATGAGTTTATATAGAATACTTCACTATTTCTCTAATTGTTGCAGGTACAAATTTTATGAGATACGTTTTCCAAAGAAAAGTTGAATTCCTTACACCATTTGATAAAATGCCCCCAAATATGGTAAGTTACAAGCTAAAATGAGTAATTAAAAAATCATATTTCATTACATGGTGTTAATTTTTAACAATTTTTCATTATTGCTTCCATTTTTTTCCAGCAACATATGTGAAAAAAATTACCTACGATGAATAAAAAAAGGATAAGTCAAAATATCCAAACAGCGAGTTCAAATGAACTACTCTCTGTTCCACGTGGTCATAATTCATATTCATAAAAAACATTGTATTAAGAACTTTCGTCATAAGTTTTTATAATAAAGTACTTTTGCTTAAAGAAAGTTTAATTTTAATGTATGAACATTTTCATAATAGTAAAACGGGTTGTTGTTCCTTTAATTATTTAATTTCTCTGTAATGTGGAATGATTGATTTAAAAATAGTTTAGTCGTCGACATTTTAAAGAGACTGTTAACCAATTTTTATTATCGGGTTTCTCACAAAATAAGCAAGTAAACGAAAATAATACTGACTTTTTAACTTGGTAGGGGTATATAAATGTTATGGTGTTGTAAAAATGAACTAAAATACAATGTTATAGATGAACTAAAATTTAAGAGAATTATAAACTAGACAAGTTGAAAAAAATCTTAAGGGCTAAATCATGGTCAATATTACTACAGTTTAGTTCATTTTGCAATGGAAAAGGGTTCACTGTTTTTTCAGTGCATGATCTCAACAAACTGACGGACTGACATTTCTAGATCGACACAGAATTTCATTACGAACCTGAATATATATACTTTATGGTGTCTGAGAATTTTTATTTCGATTTGTTACAAACAGAACGACAAATTTGACATATCCCCCATCAATATGATAGAGGGTATAAAAAACTCTCCTCTGGAATTGGAAACATTTCAAATATCTATGTTATGAACTAAACACTTACTTTGCAATATCTTGTTCATAGATTGCGGCTACCATAGCCGATAATTCCAGCTCTAGAGTACCACTGCCACTTCGTGTACAAAATCCGCTGGACACTGAATCATTGCGTTCCAAAGATTTCATTGCTGAATCGTCATCATCACTGTATGGCAACTGCGTAAATGCCGGCTGCTGATCTTGTAGCAAATGATCGCCTACCTTCTGTTGGAGATTATGTAATAGGTTCGGTATATGGACAATTGGTGATATTTGACCAGTTGTAGGTGCGGGTAATAGCAATGGAGTTCCATCATCTAATGTTGAACTACGGCTTAATGATGGTTTAGTGGCAGCTGATGTTGCTGTCTCCTGATGCTGTTTGTTGATGTTGGTGATGGTTGTGGTGGTGGTGATGGTAGTAGAATTGCTACTATTTACATTGGCCATTGTTTCTGCTGCCGCTGTTGTTGTCGTCCGTGTTGTTGTTGCCGATGATGTAGATGTTGTTACAGTGGATTTGATGCTTGCATTGCTAGCATTGGTGTTGCTGTTCATTTCATGTTGTTGGACAATTACACCAATGATTGATGGACATGACAACAATGATGCTGGAAGCTGTTGATGTTGCTGCTGTCTGCTAGCACTTGTCATAGATGTTGATGATGACGGTTCTATACCGCTGCCAGTGCCATCATTGCTGTTGGACATCCAAATATCGGAATCATTACTGGAAGATGAAAAAAAAAAACAAAATACATATGTGAATGTAAATCATTTAATGCAATTTAAAGAAATTGTCCGATTATGTTTTCAACTAAAAATTAAAAACAAGTAAGTAAAGTAGAAAGTCGGGCGGGGCCGACTATATCATACCCTAAACCACTCTAACTGAATTAGTAATCATAAGCATTTGTGGGGTAACATTGATATAGGTATGGGAGATAAACCGCAGTTGCATATTTAAGAAAATTAAAGGGTACGTGTTTATGCGTGCTTTGTGTCAATCTGACTATAGCTCATAGCCAATGTTGCCAGGGAAAATGTTCGGTTTACCCTACAAGGACAAAAAAAGTTCCCTACTTTCCCATACATTCCCGAACAATTTTCCCTACTATATTTTGCGTTAAATTTAAAAAATTTTACAAAACAAAAATGGTTCTAAGTACTTTATTATCTTAAAACATGAATATGCAACGTATATAACTTAGAATATAAATTTGTATTACCACCACGGTTGCCACAGTTGGTAGAATTCTACCCAAATTAGTAATCTTTTTTGTTAAATCTCTAAAAAAAATAAAATTTTGGAAAAAGTTTCTATAAACAAAGTTTCGTGAGAAATTTTTCTATAGAAAAAAAATTTTGACAATAAATTGTATAGAAATAAAATTTTGAGAAAAAATTCCAAAGATATAAAATTTTGAGAAAATTTTGTTAAATCTCTACAAAAATAAAATTTTGGAAAAAGCCTTGCCGGCTTCTACTTTCCTCCTCTAGTAAATGTAAAAATTATTACAAATTGTGTTGAGTGAAAATGTCCTACATTATGGCCCTACGTCCCTACAAGACGCTAAATATTAGAAAAACCATACATATAGGGAATTTCCCCTACTTCTAGCAACACTGGCTGTGTTGATATTGCGCCTACGGAGTTAGTATGCCACAAATATTGAGCCCATTATTAAAAAAGAGAAAATCGTTAAATTAGTGTGGGTAATACATACAAATTTGTAATAAAAAAAATCCCTACAAGACGCTAAATATTAGAAAAACCATACATATTAACCGATTTTCATCAAAATCGGTTAATAATTGCGACCGGAATCCTGTGAACAACAAATACATGGACAGACGGACGGACGGACGGACACCAAGCGCTAGATCGACTCAGGAGGTGATTCTGAGTCGATCGGTATATATTTTATGGGGTCTAAAATCAATATTTCTGGTAGGCACATTTTTTGGCCGATCAAACTTATTATACCCTGACCACTATGTGGTTTAGGGTATAATAAAACAAGTAAGGAAAGTCAAAAGTCGGGCGGGGCCGACTATAAATATTATACCCTTCACCACTTTGTAAGTCCACATTTTCTATACCATATCAAATCCGTCCAATGTGTTGGATGCTATATGAATCCATACACATATATTCTGTATATCTGAGCAGATCTGTACAGAGTTCTGCAATACTTATAGATTTTACAATTAAGTCGGCTAATGCGCTGAGGTGGAATACAATGTTAGTAAAAAAATATAGGAAACATTTAAATATGAACCAATTTTGAGGCAACTTCGCAAAAGTGTATTTATGATTTATCGGTCGATAGATGTGTAATAGAGTAGTAGGAAAATTTGAGTCATTTTGATAAGTTTTCGACTTAGCAGTGGCGATTTGATAAGGAAAATGTAGGTAGGTTTGCCTAAATCGGAAAAACATATATATGGAATCTATATCGAAATCTGAACCGATTGCAATCAAATTTCACATGCATAGTTACTATGTTGAATCTACTCCCTGTGCAAAATTTCACGTAAATCGGATAACAACTTTGACCTGTGTGGTCATATGACGGAAAATCGGGCGAAAGATATATATGGGAGCCATATCAAAATCTGAACCGATTTCAACCAAAATAATCACGCATATGCAGAACCTTAATTCTACTGCCTGTGCAAAGTTTCAAATCAATTCTACTTCCTCTGCAAACTTTCACGTAAATCAGAGTAGCATTTTTGCCTCTGTGGGCATATTAGTCCAAATCGGGCGAATGATATATATGGGAGCTATATCTAAATCTGAACCGACTTCAACTAAATTTTGCACAATTAACGATACTATAAAACGTACTCCTTGTGCAAAATTTCAAGCAACTCAGGGCAAAACTCTGGCTTTTGAGGCCATATAAATCCAAATCGGACGAAAGATATATATGGGAGCTATATCTAAATCGGAACCGATTTTAACCAAATTTAGCACACTTAACGATACTATTAAACGTACTTGTTGTGCAAAATTTGAAGCAAGTCAGGGCAAAACTCTGGCTTTTGGGGCCATATAAGTCCAAATCGGCCGAAAGATATATATGGGAGCTATATCTAAATCTGAACCGATTTCAACTAAATTTGGCACAATTAACGATACTATTAAACGTACTTGTTGTGCAAAATTTGAAGCAAGTCAGGGCAAAACTCTGGCTTTTGGGGCCATATAAGTCCAAATCGGACGAAAGATATATATGGGAGCTATATATAAATCTGAACCGATTTAGCTGATATTTGGCAGTTTTTACCGGACTGACAAAACATTCAGATGTACAAAATTTGAAGAACTTCGGTTCATAAATACGTGAATTATGATCAAATCTGTGATAACTATATATGGCAGCTATATCTAAATCTGAACCGATTTTTTCTAAAATCAATAGCGATTTTCTTCTACCCGAAGAAAGACGTTATGTAAAATTTGAGGACGATCGGACTTAAACTGCGACCTGTACTTTGTGCACAAAATTACATATACAGACAGACAGACGGACATCGCTAAATCGACTCAGAATTTAATTCTAAGCCGATCGGTATACTAAAAGATGGGTCTATGACAATTATTTCTTGGCGTTACATACAAATGCACAAACTTATTATACCCTGTACCACAGTAGTGGTGAAGGGTATAAAAAAAACTGACAAAATTTTCTATAGAAATAAAATGTTGACAAAATTTTCTATAGAAATAAAATGTTGACAAAATTTTCTATAGAAATAAACTTTCGACAAAATTTTCTATTGAAATAAAATTATTACAAAATTTTCTATAAAAATAAAATGTTGAAACAATTTTCTATAGAAATAAAATTTTGACAAAATTTTCTATAAAAATAAAATTTTTACAAAATTTTCTATAAAAATAAAATTTTGATAAAACTTCCTATAAAAATAAAATTTTGAAAAAATTTTCTATAGAAATAAAATTTTGACAAAATTTTCTATAAAAATAAAATTTTGGTAGAAAATACTACAGAAATAAAAGTTTACAAAATTTTCTATATGAATAAAATGTAAAATAAAATAAAAAAAAATGAAAAAATAAAATAAGTTTCCATAGAAATAAATTTTAACAAAATTGTCTATAGAAATAAAATTTGACAAAATTATCTATAGAAATAAAATTTTGACAAAATTTTCTATAGAAATAAATTTTTGACAAAATTTTTTTATATAAATAAAATTTTGACAACATTTTTCTATAGGAATAAAATGTTCACAAAATTTTCTAAAGAAATAAAATGTTCAAAAAATTTTCTATAGAAATAAAATGTTGACAAAATTTTCTATAGAAATAAAATTTTTACAAAATTTTCTATAAAAATAAAATGTTGAAAAAATTTTCTATAGAAATAAAATTTTGACAAAATTTTCTACAAAAATAAAATTTTTACAAAATTTTCTATAAAAATAAAATTTTGATAAAACTTCCTATAAAAATAAAATTTTGAAAAAATTTTCTATAGAAATAAAATTTTGACAAAATTTTCTATAAAAATAAAATTTTGGTAGAAAATACTACAGAAATAAAAGTTTACAGAATTTTCTATATGAATAAAATGTAAAATAAAATAAAAAAAATGGAAAAATAAAATAAGTTTCCATAGAAATAAATTTTAAAAAAATTGTCTATAGAAATAAAATTTGACAAAATTAACTATAGAAATAAAATGTTGACAAAATTTTCTATAGAAATAAATTTTTGACAAAATTTTTTTATATAAATAAAATTTTGACAAATTTTTCTATAGGAATAAAATGTTCACAAAATTTTCTAAAGAAATAAAATGTTCAAAAAATTTTCGATAGAAATAAAATGTTGACAAAATTTTCTATAGAAATAAAATGTTGACAAAATTTTCTATAGAAATAAAATTTTGACAAAATTTTATATAGAAATAAAATTTTGACAACATTTTTTTTTTAAATTTTATAGAAATAAAATTTTGGCAAAATTTTCTATATGCAAAAAATGTTGACAAAATTTTCTGCAGAAATAAAAGTTAACAAAATTATCTTAGAAATAAAATGTTGACATAAGTTTCCATAGAAATAAAATTTTGATAAAATTTGACAAATTTTTCTATAGCAGCAAAGCTTCGACAAAATTTTCTATAGAAATAAAATTTTGGCAAGATTTTCTATAGAAAAAAATGTTGACAACAATTTCAAAATAAGATTTTTTTTAAATTTGGTATACTTTTGGTAAAATGGAAATTTTGGTAGATTATTTTTAGCACGAGTGGCAATCGTGCTTACAAGTCCTCAAAGTTCCAAAATGGCCAAAAAGGAAAAAATAAAAATTTACATCTTTTACAAACTTTAGCGTTCGTCCGTGTGCCTCAAAAACCCCGGACGGACACCAAGATCGACTCAGGAGATGATTCTGAGTCGATCGATATATATTTTATGGGGTCTAAAGTAAATATTTCTAGTAGGCACATTTTTTGGCAGATCAATGTTATTATACCCTGACCACTATTTGGTTTAGGGTAAAAAAAATTGTTGAGTTAGTCTGTATCAAATTGTTTTCATATCCTGTAAAAACAGTCAACATTTATCACAAAAATTCTGTAATTTTCTTCCAAATAAAATTCCTTACAGCGAAAAGCAAATGCACTGAAAAAACAGTGAACCTACCAGGAAGAAAAATTTTGGTTAATTTTAGAAAAATAAGATTACCCAGCCAAAAAAAGAGCGTCGCCAAAAAAGGAGTTTTGGATTAGGAAGTGGTGCAAAATTGGCACAGAAGCGATGAATTTAACATGGATTTGTTATAGGACGGATGTCTACCATTTCGATAGTCGTTGCGCTGAATGTGCACCACTTCTTAAGGTGTGATCCGAATTTAGAATTTTGGATGTGAATTAAAAAAAAATTATATGTTGCCAAATAATTAAATTCTATATTTTTTTCGCAATTTTTCTAGATTGAATTTATCATTTTTTTCGATAAAATTTTATTAATTTGTACCATTTTATTAATTCTTACTCTGTTTTTAACCCATTTGAAACAAAAAAGTTAAAAATATCCATTAAATATATGAAAACAGCGAGTTATAAAAAATTGAATTAAAAGAACATCCTGTGTAGTTAAAATGAAGAACATCTTTGGGAGGACCGTTTTAGAAGTGTTTTTAAAGTAGTGCCTTTGGAACAATTTCCAAATTTGTTTTGTTGGGTATTTTTAGAAAATTTTAACTAAACTGTATTAGAAATGCTGATATCACGCCGTTATCACAAAAATAAGTAAATATTTTTCGACAAATTAAAAAAAAAAAAAATATATTATGTTAGACATAATTATTTGTTTTCACTTGCCTAAGAAAATTTTTCAGTTTGAAGGAAAAAAATGGAGTTTAAAATTGCAAGAATGTCTTTAGTGCCATACGAAGTTCAAGATGGGCGTATTTGTAATAAAATTTAAAAATCTGTTGTTAGAAGAACGAATTTAGTAAATGCTTCATTTGTCTAAATTTTTCTCCCGGTTTTTAGTTAATTTAACTAACGTACACTAATAGAAAAAGTTTCGTTATATTAACGAAATGTGTCATTAAAAGCCAATGAAAAAATTCGTTAATACAACGAATTTTTTTCCTGCCAATCAACGTAACGTTTCGTTCTATTAACGAATATTTTCATTGTATTAATGAAAATGCTTCGTTATATCAATGAACATTTTTCGTTGGCTGACTTTTAATGACGTTTTCTTTGTGTGTACGTGAAAATTATTAGAGTAAAGGAAACTTTCTCCATACATAATAATACCATGATCTAAAATAAAGTTAAATTGGCTTTAGTGAAATGGAGGGTTCACCTTTTTTTAAGTGTGCCAAACGATATTAGTTTGTCTAATATTTCTTTTGGGGGAATATAATATTTTTTTTTGCGTGTACACCAGTCACACAGTATCTTCATGTTGACATTAATTAATAGATTGTATGTAAATTTTTCCAACTCTTTGCCAAATATTCACAATCACTCTTTTGACACCTTAAGATTTTGGCATCTTTCCATTGCAATAGTACACCGTCCATTGTATTAATGATCACTCTCAATAATCAAAGCTATTTATCACCAAAGAAAACTTAATTGCAACAAACTATACATGCTACTCAAATGCCATAGCAAGCTTGCGAACAAATGGACAATTTGTCTGCAACCTAAATAATGATTAGGGGTCTATTAGTTATGCTGCACTTCAATATTTTAGTATTTGCTAGTTTCAGCACACTAACAACCAATTCAATTCATATTAAAGTTGTTAAATATTGTAAATTATTTTATTAATTTCATTCTGTGAACTCAGTAGTCAAAAAGTCGTCATCACCACTGTTTGTATGTAGTCGCTGTCGTTTTGAACTTCATACCCCTTTGCTATAGTAATGTTTAAATTCTATTAAAAGATTAATAGTGTTATGTAGTAGCGGTGGCACATGCGCAGATTATATCGCATGCATTGTTTTTGTGTAGCTTGTAATTTAATTAGATATTAGCTAGATAAATTTCACAAAAGCGAATTTTAAACGAATTCACCAAAGATATTAAACTTCCAACAATTAATTATGTATAACCATTTAAGGTAATGCTAAATACAACAAAAGACTTAAATTGGCTATTAAGAGATAATATTTGGATTTTCAAATAAGGGAAAATAATTACATAGCAAATTTTTGTCTAATACAAATTTTGATCATAACAAAACGGAGTGAGGAAAAGCTAACCTTAGGCATTGTTATGGTATCCTTGACCAACCATACTTGGGAGATATTAAAAACAAATATTAACGTTTGCATAAGAATTGTAATCGTTAAAGTCGTATATCTGTGAATTATGGAAAATTAAAATTAAAGAACAATTTAATTTTTTATTTTTTTTACATTTAAGAGACGAATTGAAAACCTTTATAGTTAGAACCCAACTTTCTTTTATTATATTCTTAATTTATTATGGTTATAAATATTACAAATAAAAAAATTTAAGAGAAAAATGCCTAATATAGGCTAAACCATTTTTTCCATTTCCATTTTTATACCCTCCACCATAGGATGGTGGTATATTAACTTTGTCATTCCGTTTGTAACACATCGAACTATTGCTCTAAGACTCCATAAAGTATATATATTCTGGGCCGTGGTGAAATTCTGAGTCGATCTGAGCATGTCCGTCCGTCCGTCTGTTGAAATCACGCTAACTTCCGAACGAAACAAGCTATCGACTTGAGACTTGGTACAAGTAGTTGCTATTGATGTAGGTCCATTGGGCCATATCGGTCCACTTTTATGTATAGCCCCATATAAACGAACCCACAAATTTGGCTGGCGGATCCTCTAAGAGAAGCAAATTTCATCCGATCCGGCTGAAATTTGGTACATGGTGTTAGTATATGGTCTCTAACAACCATGCAAAGACAAACAGAAGTTCAAAGAAATAAGAGCAAATTTTACAAATTTACGCTGCAATTTCTCAATTATATTCACTTGTGGGCACATACAAGGATTCCAAATCAAGTGCGCATATTCTAACTTTGATATAACGAAGCAAGAATATAATATTTTTTGCACGTAAGGGTCACTAAATTTCCGACTGTTACGCTTAACAAAAGCTAGTGATGAATACGATTGAGGCATTATATAATCTATATGTCTATTGAATGACAATTTGGAGTCGAAAAATACACCTAGATCCAATTTCTCATCAACTTCTTTAACCAGTTTATTATTAATATAATACTCCATAAATATGGGACATCTCAGTTTAGAAAAACATAAGTAATAACACTTTTCTGAGCTCAAATGTAAATAATTCAACGAGCACCAACGTTCAATAGATTTGAGATCTAACTGCAATAAACTTGGATCGTTTTAAGCGAAATAAAATGGATTTTTAGCGTCGTTTCATAACTGTTGATGAAACATGGATCCACCAAAGAACAATCCAAACAATGGACTGAAGCTGGGGGAAGTGTCCCAAAGAAGGCAAAAACAATTCAATCGGCTGGTAAGGTTATGGCAACGGTTTTTTGGGACTTCAAAGGTATTTTATTGATTGACTTGCAAAAGGGTAAAACAATAAATTCAGAGTACTATTGCAAACTTTTGGATCAATTAAATGTACAAGTTCGAGAAAAACGTCCTGGTTTACAACACACAAAAATAATTTTTCATCAAGACAACGCACCAGCGCACAAGAGTGTTTTAATAATGGCTAAAATCAACGAATTAAAGTACGAGTTGCTTGACCACCCACCTTATTCTCCTGATTTAGCTCCCAGTGACTTTTACTTTTTCCCAAATCTAAAAAAATCCTTGCTAGTAAGCGTTTTACCTCAAATGAAGATGCAATTACAGTTGTAAACCACTATTTTAAAGACCTTGAGGAAAACTATTTTAATCAAGGGATAGAATTGCTAGAAAAACGTTGGACTACAGTGCACGAAATAAATATAGGTTCACATAGAAATGTGTTCTCTTTTTAGAAATAAATAGATATATTTGTCTCTTTCTATAATAAAATTGTTCTAGCATTGCATTAGATTGGATACCGTTACATATGTTGTTGTTTTTGCTGCATACAACAAAAATCAAACGGTTTTGATGCTTTTGCACGAAATATCAAACGAAATAAATATAGGTTCAGTGTAGTTTACATATTGGTTATGTAACATTTAAGAGCACAAACAGAACAATTTTTTTTAATTACTTCTCGACATTGTTAAATTGTCGTAATCAATGAATTGAGGCTCTGTACTCGTTGTTCTTGCTGAGCAAAAACACACAAATAAAATGGCCCGTGGAAAGCCTTTGTCAGCGGAGGAAAGAGGAAAAATATTGGCTTTTAAAGATCAAAATCTATCCAATCGAGCTATTGCAAAGATAATTGGAAGATCTCTAAATGTGGTTAACAATTTTATAAAATTAGGCTCAGAATATGGTACGAAAAAGAGTCCCGGACGAACGCCAAAACTCTCGAAACGTCAAAAATCGCAAATTATTCGGACCGCATCCCGAGAAAATGTTTTTGCATCGCAAATAAAGAGTCAACTCGATCTTCCAGTCACCACCAGACGCGTCCAACAAGTTTTAAAGAGCTCAGAAAATCTTGTGTTCACGAAAAGAATGGCGTGCCCCGCGTTAACTATAGTTCATAAGGAGAAACGCATGATTTGGGCAAAAAAACATATGGAATTTGGAGAGAAGTGGAAAAATGTATTGTTCAGCGATGAGAAAAAGTTCAACTTAGACGGTCCCGATGGTTTCCAGTATTACTGGCGTGATATACGTAAAGATAAGCAAATTCGAATGTGTAGAATTTTTGGTGGCGGTACAGTCATGATTTGGGGAGCCTTTTCGTACCATGGAAAGCCTCCTCTGGCTTGGATAACTACAAGAATGACATCTGAAAATTATATTGAAATGCTGGAAATATCGTTGTTGGAGCATGGTGAGGCATTAATGGGTCCGGACTTCATTTTGCAGCAGGACAATGCAGCAATTCACAACTCACGTGTAACAAAAGATTGGTTTTCTGCTAAAAATATCAAACTTTTGGATTGGCCCGCACGTAGTCCAGATCTCAATCCTATCGAAAACCTATGGGGAATTTTAGCAAGAAAGGTTTATGACAATGGGAAGCAATACGAATCTACTTCTGATCTTAAAAATGCCATAAGATGTGCGAAATTCCTTTGGAGGTTTTGCAAAACTTGGTTATTTCGATGAAAAATCGTATTTTTGATGTTATAAAATATAAAGGATGCAGTACCAGTTACTAAGTTAAAACATTTCTGTATTTCTTTAGAAGATTAGGAGTCTGAACCTATGTTTATTTCGTACCTTGTTTTCCTAAGTTTGATATACGATTTTAGTTTGCTTGAAAATTGAACTAATTTTAAGTTAATTTTATGTATATGTATGAAGTACTAAAATAAAAATAGAAAACATAAAATTCATGTAAACCATTTTTTTAGTTTTCCTTATTTTATGGGTGAACCTATATTAATTTCGTGTACTGTACGTGTATTGAAGTTTCAGGAGATTATATTGAAAAATAAAAATATTTTTGAAAAACTAACTATTCTCTTTCATTGATAGGCTAAGAAGTTTCCGAACCCACCCCAAACACATTTTGCTTCAAGCATATATATTTTCACGATTGATCCAAACAAAATATTGTTAGTATTGTTCAAACATATTATGTTTCACCTTAGGCATACACTGATGGGAAAACATTTTAATGAAATTTTCCTTGTGTATATATATTCTTAAGGCGCTAATTGGTTACTTGCATTCTTTTACTTGCAGCATACTCTCTTTCTAAACACATATATGTTTATAGGCTATTTCGAAATTGATATATGTTTGCATCCAAACATTTTATGTCCCAAACATAATATGTTCTAACATATTAACATATATATCCCAAACATGTTATGCTAGTTTATGAACATTATATGTTTGCACTTAAAAATCAACGTTTATCACAAAAGGTATATACTTTTCATCCAAACAAACTTCCTTCTAGCGAAAAGCAAATGGGAAACGATATTTGTTCGTCCAAAATTTTGTTTGGGAGGAAAGTTTTTTTGGGGTATATGGTGCAATACCACTTCTATGGGTTTGGCCTGGGGTATTATGTAGACCCCGCCTGTATTTTATCTAATTCTTAATGTTTAAGTAGATTACAACTTGAAAAAAAACAATCACATTATTTTTCACCATTAAATATATAGAGCCCATTTCTTTCTTGGCCATCGGCGTCAATGCCAGTTAGACCATGGATTTGCTCTGAAAACATATGTTCATCTTCCTCCTCTATGACATGAGGCCAGAAATCTAGTACTCGTATTTTATGACATTTTTATTAGCATATGCTTTTTTATAAATGAAACACGCTTAAACATTGAAATATATAGGGAAACTTTTTTTTTCAAATTTCTTGCTTGAGAAGATGAATGTGTTGGCACAAACCAAATGCAATTTTGCTTAACCACAAAAACAAAAGCGTTTTTATTATCACAATGACCTTTGAAAGCATCCAAGCGTCAAAGTAAATTACCTGTAGCTACTCCTAAGCAACATTTAGTTAATACATTTCCTTGTGAACCAAAACGATTAGAT